>NW_027186199.1:1308740-1346647 GCF_028583685.1 Petaurus breviceps papuanus | reverse complement strand
CCCTGCAACAACAGCACTGTCCTTCACCAGTGGACAGTATTCACTCTCTGTCTGCAGGACAGTCTCAGGGCTTCTTAACCAAAAGCCAGGTTCCAGGACTTCTTCAACAACAGCACTGTCTTTCACCAGTGGACAAATCTGGCAAAACAACACCAAAACAGACAGACAAAGTACCAGCAAAACAGCCATGTCTCCTCAGTCCTTGGCAGCTCAGGGTGCAGGTCTCAAAAGTCCAGGGCAATTCAAAGCGGCCACCAGCAATTCTCTTAGTCTCTCTCTCTCTCCACGAGGTGCTGCTTCCAAAAAAAAGTTCTTCTGCCTCTCTCTTGTCTCTCCAAATCTACGTCACCAGCTCCTCCCAGTTCAGGACTCTCTTTTCACATCAACAAGTCCAAAGGTGGGATTAACAAGCTCTGGGTTTTAACACAATCAATTTGAAAAACCAAGCCAATACAGGGGAATCTTTAAATGCCATTACTATCACAGATGTAGGTATAGTTCTTTTGCTATAAGCCACTGAAGTGACAAGTGCCTTTAAGATACATTAAGAGATTTGCTCAAACTGGTAAAAATCCATCTGGACAAATCACTTAACTTCTCAGGCCTTGGGGCAGTTCTTTAAGATTCTAAGTTGGAAAGAAGATGCCAACATGCTTTGGTGGCAGGAGTTTTCTTACTTGGAATTTCCCCACATTAATACAATCATAGATCACAGATTCTCTCTCTCTCTCTCTCTCTCTCTCTCTCTCTCTCTCTCTCCTGATCTAAGTCTACACTGGTTCTTCCCTTTCAACTTTCTTGAGAAAATTCCTAACCTAGGACTGTGATGTCCCAGTACCATCCACAAATGTAATATCGTTTTGAGTTTCATCATCTGCACACTTCTCTGCTCATTCTTTTCAAACTAAGCAAATCCTCTTCTTTAAAAGGAAAGCACTGTTTTCAGTTCTCCTAGTATTGTCTCCTATGTTGGTCACATCAGAAAATTTGAAATGAAATAACATTGGTTATTTAATGTAAAATGATCACATTTGCCCAAGCACTTCATAAAACACTTCAGTGATTTTCATTATGTCCTTATTCTATAGTCAGAGCTTATTCCTGGAATTTAAAAATCCTCTGCACATTTCTTGGCTCACCACAACCCACCCCTTTTTAAGGTTTTGAACCCTATTCTGTTCATATTCTAGTCTAGCAGAGTGGCTATCTTGGAACCACCAAGCTGAGGTCACAGGGGCTAATTACCCGTGCCAGTCCTGTCCCTCACTTGCCTTCAGAGTTTGCCTTGGAGTCAGTTCTGGGAAAACCCGACTTCTCATTACAGGAAATGGTCTCCCTAATTCTCATGTTCATTGACTCATTTCCCTCAGCCCAGCTACTATGGGGACAATTCTACTTCCCCACAGTAGGAGAAGTAAGAGAGGTAACCAGTAAATTTATATGAGTTAATTATAGGACAGGGCACTTTCTTCTCATAAAGAAAGCAATGCTAAACATAAGGGAATCACGGTATGTATTAACAGAATGATTTAAACAGGATTCAGAAACTCAACTTACAGGCAGGTTACAGTCTTCTGGGAGCTGGTGGTTAACCTTGTGAAGACTTAATAGTTAGGCAGTTTTACTAATTAGCCACTTTACATTTCACCTTTACTGAGTAAACACTGATCAAATACCGGATATGATCTAAGTGTAAGCTTCTTTTCTGATTTTCCTCCCTGTTCTCTCTCTGTGATGTCAACTCTTCCTTTGAATGCCAGTCCATCCTGGCTGCTGCAGCCATAATCATCCATTCTGGTGGCCACTGAAGACACTGCCTCCTCAGTGGCCAACCAGGACCTCATGACCTTCTGAAACTCACAAGGCTGCATGGACTTGTCCATCTCAAGTTTGCTGTTTAGTCATCTTGTTTGGGAAGGAAACACAAGAGAAGTGGCTCCTAAGCATGAGGATGTCTAGATAGGATATTCTTATGGCTGGATGGTACAAAATGGGGGATGGACTTCTACTATTCCTCCACCCAACTCTCCTGGACACAACTCTAAATAGTTCTTACATGTTAAATTGGTAAAAGAAGAGGAGACTGGAGGGGCAGGTCACCCCTTTATTATAGCCACAGAATTCTGGCTCAACAACAAATCATAAGGAATTGACTCAGCAATGAGTTACATGTGGAGGGAAGCAGGCATATGATATGAACTTTCTAGGTGTTTACCAGGAATGGTGTGGTCAGCCTAAGTTCTTTAGTCTAGGGCAATGGTTGTCGAAGTATCCAGGGATCTGTAGGAGTTCCTGAGACCCTTTCTGAAGGTCTACAAGGTCAAACCTAATTTTATAACACTACTAAAATATCTTTATGCCTAATATGGTCAATACCTATAGATATAACCCATATAAGCAAAAATTCTTTGGGGTCCTTAATATTTTAAGGGATAAAGGAATCTTGAGAACAAAATTTCGAGAACCACAATCCAGGCTACAAAAGTCCTCAATTATAATTCATCAAAATGGCTTGTGTATGCTCCATTCTCATTGATATTATAATCTCCTTTCCAATTTAGAGTGATCTTAAAGGAACCACATAGTCACATTATAAACTAGAGCACATTTACTGGCTGAAATAGTAAGTTAAAAGATACCACATTAAAATTCCCTACTGGATGAGCCTAGCCTCTCCTAGAAAGATCTGAAATCAGGGAGGCTAGGTGGCGAAGTGAGTAACAGCGCCGTCCCGGAGTTGGGAGAAACCAGGATCCAGGATCGGTTCAGGCCTCAGATACTTAACATCCACACAAAATAACTGGCCGTGTAACCTTGGGCAAGTTACTTAACCCCAATTGCTTTAACAAAAAAAAAGGAAGAAAGAAAGATTGGGGTTAGGAAAGGGCCTCGTCTGATGTCATTTCTGACTATATCTACTCTCCCTTTAGCACTTTCAGAATGGGAGAAAGTGGATTTTCTTTTCTGAAGATTAGAAGTATTCTTTAGAAATGTTGAGGAATAAAGTGAGGAAATTGCTCTTAAACTTTTCATACCTATCAAAAAACTTTGAGGCCAGGCCATCTCTGGATAAATTTAAGCTGATTTAAAAAAAAATAGCATAGAAGTGAAACAGAGGAAATAATGCTGCTGTTGAGGGTTTGGGGGAAAAAAAAAAGCCATGCCCTCATGAAGAAGGGAGGGAGGAATTTGCTAGCTAAGTCCCATCTACAAAAAGGGATTGGGGGATGGGTTTCCTGAGCATCATCAGACAAGTCTTCTGGCTCAGGGAATGATTGACAGCTCAATCTGCCTCGCTTATCAGTGCCACCTACTTGGAAAATAATTGCAATCATTCACCCTACCTATTAGTGTAGTTCTTTCTAAGGTGTAGGCGTGAGTATGCTAGAGTCAGCTCTTGGAAGAGCCAATTGTTAAATTTTCAAGTGTGAGCATTTTCATCTCAGAAATTGGCAAAGCTACATATCAAGGCTTGATTTATTAAGTTGTTGAGTGTTTAGACTTAGGAAAGTGATGGTGAAGATATTAATAATGAAAATTAAATTAAAAGTGTTTTGTGCATATATCTTTCCCTCCCAAGAAAGCTGGTTGCAGGGTGGCTAGGTGGCACAGTGAATAGATCACCAGCCCTGGAGTCAGGAGGACCTGAGTTCAAATACAGCCTCAGACACTTAACACAAAAACTAGCCGTGTGACCTTGGGAAAGTCACTTAACCCCAATTGCCCTCCAAAAAGCAAAAAAGAAAAAAAAAGAAAGAAATCTGGTTGTTAAACACTTACCAGCACACGACTAGGGGGTATAGGGGTTTTCTTTCTCTCTATAAGTGTACCCTTGCATTTTAGTAGTAAAATGAAAAGCAGGGAGATAGGTAGGCAATGCTTTTATGTCTCCCAGGATCTACATAGCACATTGGATAAAGCACTGGAGCTAGAGTCAGCAAGACCTGAGTTCAAATGCAGTCCAGACACTTACTAGCTATGTGACCCTGGGCAAGTCACTTAACTTCTGTTTGCTTCAGTTTCCTCAACTGTAAAATGAGGATTAAAATAGCACCTACTTCTCGGGGTTGTTGTGAGGATCAAGGGAGATAATATTTGTAAAGAAATCTCTTAGTACAGTGCCTGGCAAATAGTAGGTGCTATATAAATGCTTATTCCTTTCTCTTGTCCACCCTGAGGAGCTCACTAGTTGGTTCAAGTTCAGGCTACTCCTTTTGAAAAAGGCACCTGCAGGATATCAGCACAAGTAGAGACAAACCAGCCCAGATTCCCTCATGGCTCTCAGCCTCCTCTTAGTGAATTAAAAATCATCCCAAATTCTATTTCATTTCATTTATTCTGGGGTATAAAATATTAATTTATCAGTTATAGATACATTTATCTAAATCTCTCCTGCACCAGTTCCCAAATGATTTTCATCTTTCCAACTTTCTGTGACTACAAATTCACATTATAGATTAGGGTACATTTACTTATTAGAATAAAAATGAAGGTACAGCATTAAATTGGGGGCAGCTAGGCGGAGAAGCAGACAAAGTGCCAGGCCTGGACTCAGGAAGACCTAAGTTCAAATCTGGCCTCAGATACTTACTTAGTTATGTGATCCTGGGCAAGTACTTTAATCATGCTTGCCTCAGTTTCCTCATCTGTAAAATGAGCCAGAGAAACAAATACCGTGTTTCCCCGATAATAAGACACTGTCTTATTAATTTTTTTGGACAGAAAAACACCAGAGGGCTTATTTTCAGGGGAGGGCTTATTTTAATGAACATTGACAGCAATTTTAATAAACAGGTAAATGTGAACAAAAAAAATGTACCTTTATTCAATAAGCAAATCACTGGGGAAGAACAGGATGATGCGCTCACTGCTGCCGCTCTGATTGATGCAGCTTGGAGCGCGGCGTGCGTTTCACTGGGGGGGGACGGTGCATACAGAGGGTATCATAATGTAGCGTGTAGCGCAGGGGATCACCTTCACTACAGTAGCAATCTCAATAGGGCTTATTTTTGGGGGAGGGCTTATTTTAGAGGAATCTTACACAGTAAGGGGAGGGCTTATTTTTGGGATAGGTCTTATTATCGGGGAAACACTTTATCGGGGAAACACGGTAGCAAACATCTTTATCAAGAAAACCCCAAATGGGGTCACAAAGAGTTAGACACGACTTAAACAGTTGAACACCAAAAACAGTGTTAAAACGTCTGGGCTATGGAACCCCGCTGTTTTCCTAGAAAGGATAGAAACCTCAATTTCTCAGTAGCTACAGCAACTCTGTGTGTGTGGTGTGTGTGTGTGTGTGTGTGTGTGTGTGTGTGTGTGAAGATATACATTCTTTGCAATGGGATGTTTTGAGCCTAAAAAAAAAAAGATGAAATAGATGTTTTCAGAGAAAACCAGGAAGACTTGTATGGACTGAAACAGAATGAAGTGAACTGAAATGAATCAGGAGAACAATTCATGTTATGATGATAAACTATAAAGAGAAATAACTTGAGAATTGTTTTAACAACTTAAAGACTTGAAAAGACTACATTTCCTGGGGACCACTGATTAAGCATGCTATTAATCTTCTGACATAGAGGGGATGGACTCAAGATATAAGATGAAACATGTGTTTTTGGACATGGCCAATGCAGGAATTTGCTTTGTTTAACAATACATATTTGCTAAAAGGGTTTCTTTTTTTTTTCCATTTGTTGGAAGGAAAGAAAATAAATGCTCGTTAATTAAATAAATACATTAAGGAGTCATTTCACTAACATCCAGGCTCCTGGACAGCATCCCAGGTGGACATTAGCCGTTCCTGGTAATTTATCAGAATGGTAACTGGAGCATCTAAAACCTTGGCATTCTCCCAGAAGGCATCACCACATCTCCTGAAATCCCCCCAGTTAGCACACTTCCTTCTCTTGCTGGTGTCTGGCATATCTCCCAGGTGCCTCTGGCATCTAGGCAGCTTGGTCACACCAGCATTTCAAATGCTACCCTCTCTAACCTACAGACACCTAGGGGAAAAAAGGAGGATCCCCTCCTTCACATTTAACAGTAAGAATGGCCCCTAATCTACACAGTGGAGCATGGTTGTGACCATGCTGCATCATTTCTCTCTGGCTTAAATTTACCTCTCCTCATTGTATCTCCTGTCATTCAGTCCTTATTAGAATCCCAGTTTCTCTCTCAGCCGTCTAACCCCATCACTCACTAATCACAGTGAGCCATCCCCTTCACTCACTCTATTAGAGTGGCCCATCAATCATCCTTCACTTTGTTCCCACTGTACTCCTGTGTCAGAATCTCCATGGAAATCAAGATGGTGCCATCAACCAACCAACCACGGACAGCGTGAGACTGGGATGGATATCTATGACTATTCACGAAGAATTCGGGATGAAGGAAGGGGAAGAAACCTGGTCGAAAGGTAGAGAATTCAGTTTTCTCCTTCATCCTGGTTCCATGTGGACTTTTTCCAAAGACAAATATTTAGTCAGTCACAGATCTATGCTCCTTTAGTTGTTCAGTCATTTCGGCTGTTTTCAGTTGTACCCAACTCTCTGTGACCCCATTTGGTGTTTTCTTGGCAAAGATACTGGAGGGGTTTGCCATTTGTTTCTCCAGTTCATTTTGCAGATGAGAAAATTGAGGCAAATAAGGTTAAGTGACTTGCCCAGGATCATCTAGCTAGTAAGTGTCTGAGGCTTGACTATGCTCTCCTGTAGGCTTCCCTACAAAGACTCTGAGAGGAAACTGTGGCTGCTGCTATTTCCATTAATAATGCAGTGGATGCAAGACCAAGAGGGAGTGTAACCAGTGGGAATGGTACAGGTCAGACCAGGTTTGGTGAACTGCCCCCAAATGCCCCTCAGAGACAATATCCCTTTTCTGGAAAGCTGTCAGAGAATGAAGCAGTTGTCCAGACTTCTCTCTGGAGAGGAAGGAGTTAGAGAAGCCAGCTCTCTGCTCCATTTGGCAAAGCTCTCCACTGCCTGTGTATGCCCACATACTGTTCCCCTCCCCCTGTTGCTGTGTTCTTTTCCTGGATACTGTTTGTTCCCACTGTTATACAGTGTCCCAAAAGGCTTTAGCTTTAATAACTTCAAAAGTATGAATGCTAAAAAAAAATTTTTTTTAGAAAAACAATATTCAAAACATTAATTATTTAAATTTAAAAATATTGATACATTTCTTACTATAAAATTCAACATCACCATCTTATGCTATAGATCACTCTAGGTGATTTTTGAATTTTTAAAAAACTTTAATTAGCTGCTATACAATGACTGAAAAGATTGCATTTGTTTTTATTTGTTTTAGGATTGCATTTGTAATCCTAGCCTTAAGATCATCTTGAGAATGAGGTTTTAATGAATAAACAACAGTTTTTTGTTTGTTTGTTTGCAATAACCAACAGTTTTGACATGAACTCACAAAAAAACATATGTAATAGAGATAGATCAAGTGATTGGAGTGGCCAAGCAAGAGGACATCCTCCATTAATCTACCAGTTTGAGAAAGTATCCTCCAGAAAGGGCCACATTACATAATGACAAGGGGCTCGCTCTTGTTATTAAAATTTTTAAATTATTTAAAATTCACAAAACCAACTAAGTGTGAAAGAAACACAAATAACTAAACTTTCAATTGTTCTTTTTTTTGTTGTTAAAAAAATACATTATATCTTGTAGCAATTTTGTAGCATTTCTACTCCTGAACTTCTTGAAGCTTTAAATTGCACTAAGACTTTTGAAACTCTCTATATGAAGAAATTAAGTGGCTCCTCACCCTTGTTTTGTGGTCAATGTTCCCTGCAGAAATGGCAAGTGGGAAAGAAAGGCAGCCTGAGAAAATAGGAAGAGATATACCCTGCACCTAGAATGAGACATGGAACAGGAGGCAGAAGAATAATGATTTCTTTCCAGGGAGAACACAGCCCCTTTCAGTTTCTTTTCTGTGGTACTGTTATGCCATTGTAAAGGGATTAGTAGCAAACAAAGAGATTTCTAATCTGAAATCAATCAAAATCCCTTAGACAAGAGGTATTTTTTGAATCTGATACAAAGTGTCAAGGAGGCATGCTCTTCTGGAATCCTTTACTGGTGCACACCTATTTTCCCCTCCTCTCTACCTCCCATGGAATTATTATAAATCTCTCCCAAGGAGGTCAATTCACAAAAAAAAAAAACTGTATGTAGGAGACAAGGGACAAGCTGAACCCACCTAGGGCAAAGTCCATATTACATATGGAAGACTTCAGCCCTTAATGTTATACTTTTACTCACTGATCAGTTTCCCCCAAACTCCTCACCCATTAGAATTACTGAATTACCTCCATTTCCATTATTCATTCTTCACTGTGTCCCCATTACTCCCCAATTACTGTTACCTTTCACTCATAACTCAATGTCTCTTGCTTCCATACCCTCATCACCTATCCTCTCTGTGTCTTATCCACTGTAATGGTAATGGGAATTTGAAGATCTTCCCTGCCCCTTGTATTTGCAATCAAACAGGTACTTAGCACCTTGTTTCAAGTTCATTGTCAAGTATGAAGATCCAGAACTTGTGAATCCCACAGTGGAAGGAAGTTGCTGATGTAACAGGAAGGGGCAGAATAGGGAGGAGCTAATAACATATATAAGGAAAAGCTAAGCTAGAGAGCCAGAACTTCTTCTGAGAACTTCTGAGAGCCAGCCAGTATTGCTGGGAATAAGAATTGCTGAGAGAACTGCTACGATCCTGAGAACTTCTGAGAACTGCTATGAATTGAAAACAAAATGGAGAACAGAACTTGTGGTGGCAGAACAGAGAACTGAGAACTGAACTGAGAACTGAGAAGAGAATTGAGATGAACTGAGAAATAAGAAGAGAGGAGAATTGGGAGGAAGCATGACTGTGGTGCCGGTACTTTGTTTTCATGTTACTTTGTCAGATTCATCTGCTGATAGAGGATGTTGCTGTTTCTACAGAAGCCCTGGGACCTTACTTTCAGAAATCCTGAAAGAGGATTTTCTTGTTGTATGTTTACAGAAATCCTGGAGGAGGGTCTTACTGACATTTTCAGAGGTCCTAGGACTATACTGATGATTTGTGTTGATTCCTCAGACCTTGTTGTTGGGTCTATGTTGATTTCACAGGCAGAA
Source organism: Petaurus breviceps papuanus (assembly GCF_028583685.1). NCBI lineage: Eukaryota > Metazoa > Chordata > Mammalia > Diprotodontia > Petauridae > Petaurus > Petaurus breviceps. Next base: position 1,337,507 of record NW_027186199.1, on the reverse strand, counting down.
AGTGAATTGATGAGGTTGCCAGCAATATGTATGAATGTTATTGAGTCTTTGTTAAGCTTTGTCTTCCCAGGAACAGAAACTGTGAAGGACTTGAGATGGACTAGAAACTATGAGCTTCAATATGGAACAGGAACTGCATAAGGAGCTGGACAAGGAACTGAGAGTTGTCTGCCTTTGAACTTAGATGACAGTTGGATAGATTCAGGCAGGAGCTGGGACCATAAAAGAGGAACCATGGAAGCTGAGAGCCTGCCTCAAGTCAAGATGAAAAGACCTCTCTTTAATGCAACTGAGAAAATCATGATTTACTGTGGCCTAGGGGTGGAGAACTTTGACCTTTACATTTAGGTGATTGAGTTAAGGACTTCTCCAATTAAGAAGAAAGAAGACTTTTTGATTGAAGAGATTAAGACAATGTGACTTAGGGGTGGAGAACTTTGACCTTTGTACTTTTTGTTCATTAAGGAGGCTTGCCTGTGATTGAGTTACTAAATAGATGTACTTTGTTTAAAACTATGTGACCACTTTGCTGAAAACTATGTGGCCATTTTAGTGATAAGTTGTTATGCCATAACATTATGAATGCTGTACTTTGATTTCTGTGAATGTTTTGTCTTAGTTTGTTACTAAATAAATAGAGATGTAATCAGAACCTTGAAGCTATTCACAGCAGCAGTCCTCTGGAAAGCTGTTCATACTTGGCTTTACATCCACTCACTCTTCTATCTCCATCATTCCTTCTTCTAGATTCCTATCAATCACCAAAAGAAACCAAAGCCCTTTGTCTTAACCTCCCTCTTTTCTCCTTCTCTTCATCTCATGTCTCCCTGATATAATTTTCCACTATCACCTCATTCTCTCCAGTCTCTGATGAAGAAGTGACTCTTCTCCTTATTAAGATTGCCACCACCATCAAATCTCTCTTCCAAATATTCAATCTCTCCATATCTACTGGTTCCTTTCCTCCTGACAACAAACATGACCAAGTCTCTCCCAGTCTTAAAAAGTTTTGCACTACATTGTAACATTTCTAACTATCAAGTTATATCTCTCCTACTCTCAGTTAAACTACTTGAAAATGCCATCTCCTTTATTGTCTTCTAAATCTGGCTTCCAGACTCATCCTTCAATTGAAACTGCTCTCTCCTAAGTTAACCAATGATCTTTCAACTGCCAAATAGAACAGCCTTTTCTCAATTAGAATTCTTCTTGACCTCTCCAGCACTAACACTCTAGGTTACCTTCTCCTTCTGGATAGTTTCTCCTTTCCAGGTTTTTGGTGACCTTGCTCCTTCCTGTCTGATTATTCCCATTCTTTGCTTGGATCATCATCTATGTTAGGCCCATTAACTGTGGGTGTACCTTAGGGTCCTGTCCTCTTTCCCTCTTAACCCTCTCACTTACCAATATCATCAGCTTCCATTAACTCAATTATCATCTCTGTGCAAATGACTCACAGAGCTATATTTTTAGCCCCAGTCTCTCTCCTGAGCTCTTGTCCAGCATCACCACTTGACTATTGGATGTTTCAAACTGGGTGTCACATGGACAACTCAGACTTTGGCTTATCCAAAACAAATTATCATCTTCCCCACTCAACCCATCCCTCTTCTAAGCTATTATTGTTGGGGGCACCATCATTCTTCCAGTTACCCAGATTTACAACCTTGGCATTGTCCTTGGCTCCTCATTTGTTCTCACACCACAAATTTAACCAGTTGCTAAATCTTGTTTCTTTAATGTCTCCCTATTACTGACTTTTGTGTCCCATCAATTCCCCGTCAGATTTCCACCACTCACCTTGTGTCATCCTAAAAGTTCCTCATCTATTGTCCCTCTTTATCCCCTTTTATTCTTGTGGGTCCCCCCCCATATTACTATCCATTCCTTGAAAAAAAGATAAACAAAAAACATTTTATTGAAGTCTTTTGTCTTCACATCACAATAATTTCCCGTGCCCTTCAGAATGAAACCTCCTTTGTGACAAAGAACAAAATTAAGTCAAAACATCTGATACAGAAACTCTGTCTAATAACATACAATATTCTGCCCTAGTGATTCCCTGCCTCTCAGCTGTTGAGAGAGGTGTTTTGTAATCTTCTGCAGGATCTTGATTGCCGTTCTGTCACTCAGAGTTCAACTTAGTGATCTCATTTACACTATCTATATCCTTCTCTTGGGTCTCTTTATTATTGTTGCTAATAACAATAATAACATAAGACATGCAGTGCTTTAAGGTTGGTGAAATACTTTACAAGTATCATCTCATGTACCTCTTTCACTCTAAATCAGCTCCTACGAATCTTCTCACATTGTTCTTAATTACTCATGTCATAATTTCTTCCTGCACAATACTCCCTTAATCCATGTACTACAGTTTTGTTTTGCTTTTCCCAGCTATTTTCCAGTCGAATGGGTAACAACTTTGCTTACAGTTTGTTCCTGTACAAAGAGTGCTGCTATGAATCTTTTGGTATATACTGGATCTTTGTTTTTATCTTCAGTGTTCTTAGTAGTGGGATTGCTGGGTCAGAGGATATGGACAGTTTAATTACTATCATTGCAATATTTCAAACTGAAATCTAAAATTGCAAGGCCACTTCAGAACTCCATCAATAGAGTGTTAGTAAGCCTGACTTCCTACTGCCCCTTCAGCATTGATTGTTTCTTTCTTTTTATCTTCATCAAATTGCATAGAGTGAGACCAAACCCTAGAGTTGTTTTCATTTGCTTTTCTCTCAATGATTAATGATTTGGTGCATGTTTTTGTCCTGTCATTTTTGTCATTTGCAAGTTTTTTTTAATTTTCATATTCTTTGGTCATTTTTCTATTGGAAAATGACATTTAGTGTTATCGATTTGTGTCTATTCACTGTGTATTTGGGATTTCAAAATTCTTTCAGTGATAATTAACATGAGTATTTTTCCAACTCTATCATTTCCTTTTCTAACAGTCTATTGATTTTTTTCATGCAAAAACTTTTACAAACATTTTGTAGTCAAAATTGCCTATTTTATCTTTCATAATATTCTTTATATTGTATTTAGTTAAGAATTCTCCCCCTAGGTATAGTTATAAAAAGTATCTAATTTCATTCTTTACTAATATTTTTATAATGTTACTTTTTATATTCAGGTCACACATCCATTTTGAGCTTATTGTGGCATGTGGTATAAAATGACCTAATCATAACTTCTGCCAACCTGCTTTCCAGTTTTCCCAGCAGTTCCTATTGAAAAAAGGAAGTCCTTCCCCTGCCCCAGGGATTTGTGTTCTTGGGTTTATCAAACTACACTGATGTTTTTTTTCTCTTTCTTTTAGATTTGTTTGCCTTATTTCTTCAATCTTAAATTTTTTATTAATTTAACTGGGAATTTTATTGATATTTCTTGTTTTTATATCACCTTTATTTCTAAATATATCTCTCTCCCCTACCTTACCCAGTGAGCTATCCCTTAAAAATAACAAAGGATGAAAAAAGAAAGTGAAAAAATGCATTTCAACCTAACTAGTCAACAAATAACACCAGAGTCTGATAGTACGTGCAGCATTGCACATCGAATCGATAATGTCTCACCTCTGCAAAGAAGGAAAGGAGGGGTATTTTCTTATCTCTTTGGGGAGATGAGCTTAGTCATAATTACACAGTATTCAGTCTCAGGTTCTTGGTTCACTAGGCATAGTGATTTCCTGGTCATTCTCACACAACATTTGTTATTGGACTCTTTCTGACTCCATTTGGGGTTTTCTTGGCACAAACTCCACAGTGGTTTACCATTTCCTTCTCCATCTCATTTTATTGATAAGGAAACCCCAAATAATTGATAAGGAAATCCCAAAGAGGCAGTTAAATGACTTCCCCAGAGTCACACAGCTAGTAAGTGTCTGAGGCCAAATTTGAACTCATGAAGATGAGGCTTCCTGGCTCCAGGATAGGTGTGCTATCCACTGTACCACCTAACTGCCCTTATAACACATTTGCAGGGGCATTATTTGATCTCTTTCTTATCTAGTCTGTTGTACTTATCTACTTTTCAGTTTCAATCGGTACCAAATCATTTCGATGACTACTGCTCTATAAAAGAGTTCGATATTTAGTAATACTATGCTCCTTTCACTTGTACTTTTTTCCCCTCATTCTTTCCTTTAAGATTCTACATATTTTGGTTTTCCAAATGAATGTTGTTATTCTTTTGCTTAACACTCCCTCTGTAATTTGATTGGAATAGAGCTAAATCTTTAAATCAATTTAGGTAGTAGTGTCATTTTTATTAAAATATTTGGATGGCCTACCCCTAAGAAAATATCTTTGTAGTTACTGAAGTCTCCCTTTAGTTTTCTAAAATACGTTTTATACATATCTTGATAAATTAACTCCCAGGTATTTTATGTTTTATAGTTATTTCTCTTGTTATCATTTCTTCCCTTTTTTTAGTACGGGAAAAACCTGTTTGTTTTTTTTAATAGATCTATTTTGTATCCTATAAATTTGCTATAAGCTTAATCATCATCTCAATTAGTTCCTTCACTGATTTTCTGAGATTTTCTAAATACACCACCATATTACTTGCAAAAAGGAATACTTCTTTCTTCTCTTTGTCAATATTGATAGCTCTAGTTTTGTTTTCTTGTCAGTGTTATATTGTATCACTGTAATCTCCTAAAAAAAAAAATCTGCCAAGAAGGGAAGGATGTACATTTTTAAAATCTCTTTTGGGGAGGACAAACTAATTCATTATAATCCCATAGCCTTCAGTTTCAAGTTCTGTGTTCTTTTCATTCATATTGTAGTAGTCTTTATGTATACTGCTTTCCTGGTTCTTCTGACAACACTCTGCATGGACCACAATGCTTAGTAAGAACCACATTGAGCAGTAATAGAGAGGCAACTTCCTTCTTTTTACTCCATACATACTGGGAGAATTCCTAGTGTCTCTGCATTGTAAGTAAGCAGTGTTAGCTTTTAAATATATGCTTCTTAAAACTGCCTATGTATTTCTCTATGTATATATGTAAATGTTAAACTTTAATTATATTAATGAAGCCATACCTATATTTTTCAGGCTTTTCCATATGGATGAGTTTTGTATTGTGTCAAAGGTTATTTGGCATCTATTGAGACAAAGATCTGGTTTTTGTTATCTTTGTTTATGTGATTAATTATGCTTATTGTTTTTCTAATGTTGAACCATCCTTGAATGCCTGAGATGAATCCAACTCAGTCAGAGTGAATTTTTTTCTTCTGTTTACAAATCTCCATTTTCTTTTGTTAAGATTTTTTAAAAAACATTTCCATCAATATTCATTAGTGAGATTTGTTTATAGTTTTCTTTCTCTGTTTTGTGTCTTCTTTGTTTGGGTATCTGGACCATATTTATCTCATAAAAGGAGTTTGATAGAGCATACTGTCTCTGTTTTTGAGATTAGCTTTTGTAACATGGGTAATTGCTTTATAATTCATTTGTAAATCCATCTGGCCTGGGAGCCTTATTTTTTCTCCTTTTGGAAATTAACTCATGACTTGCACAGTTTCTCTTTCCAAGATTGCTTTAAGATCTATATTTATTTTTTAATTTAAGTGTTTTCTACTTTTTTCTCTATTTTTGCATATTTTTATTTTAATAAATTTCCCTTTAATTCTAATTTTTGCTGCTGTATAACTATGTAACTTCTGATAATTCTTTTTTATTTTTCCTTCTAATATAAATTCACCTTGTTTGTTTCTTCTTCTTGGTAATTTTCCCCTTTTTTTCTTGATTAGGTTGGCTAATGCTTTATTGATTTTCTTAGTCTGTTTAAAATAATAGCTCTTATGATCCAACAACCATTCTGGAGAGCAATTTGGAACTATGCCCAAAGGGCTATAAAAATGTGCATACCATTTGACCCAGCGATACCACTTCTTGGGCTGTATCTCAGATCATAAAAATGGGAAAAGGACCCACATGTACAAAAATGTTTATAGCAGCTCTTTTTGTGGTGGCCAAGAACTAGAAAATGAGGGGATGCCCATTATTTGGGGAATGGCTGAACAAGTTATGGTATATGAATGTAATGAAATACTACTGTTCCATAAGAAATGATGAACAGACTGACTTCAGAAAAACCTGGAAAGACTTATATGAACTGAAGCTGAGCGAAATGAGCAGAACCAGGAGAACATTGTACACAGTAACAGTCACAGTATGCAATGACTAACTTTGATAGACTTAGTCCTTCTCAACAATGCAAGGTCCTGTAACAATTCAGAAGAACTCATGATGGAAAATACCACCCATATCCAGAGAAAGAACTATGGAGTCTGAATGCAGAGTGAAGCAGACTATTTCTTTCTCATGGTTCCTCCCATTTGATCTAATTCTTTTATACAACATGACTAATGTGAAAATATGTTTAGTAGGAATGTATATGGAGAGCCTGTATCAGATTGCATGCCATCTAGGGGAGAGGGAAGGGAAGGGAGGGGAGAAAATTTAAAAGTTATGGAAGTGAATGTTGAAAACTAAAAATAAACTAATTTTAAGAATAAAACAATAGCTCTTAGTTTGGTTTATCAGTTCTGTAATCTTTTTATTTTTGAGTTTTATCTCTAATTTTCAAGATTTTTTATACTACCTTTAGAGGTTTCTAAAGTTTGTTTTGTAGTCTTTTTAATTGCATCCTTTCATTGATCCTCTTTTGTCTATTATACTAATAAATATTTTGAGATAAAAATTTTCCTCTGAGGACTGCTTTACCTACATATCAAAAGTTTTGGTATATTGTCTTATTATTACCATCAACTTCAACCCGATCATTTATTGTTTCTGAGATTTGTTTTTTAATCCAATCATTATTCACAATGTTATTACTTGGTCTTTATTTAGGTCTGCATCTTTTTTTCACACTTCCTTTATAAAATAATAAATTTTGGGAAAGGAAATTCAGGTTGGCATCTGCTTTGTAGCTTAGAATCTTAGAGAGTTCCCCATGCACTGAGAGGCTCCTTGACTTACCAAGGATAGCTGAGCCAAATACAGTTCTGCATCAGCTGTGACATAACATTTCTCATTCATTATTAATTTTACTGCATTATGGTCTATAAGAGAGCTGGTGAGAAGCAGCATGCCATAGGGAATAAAGAGCCTGCCTTAAAGTTGGGAAGATCTGGGCCATGCCCCTCTCACACATACTGGCTGTTTCCTGACCAAGTGCTTTGTATACCAACAAAATCACAAGCCTATAAAGGATGTTTCTAATATTTGCCTTTTGACATCCATGTATGATTCCCTTATGCTGATGGCTTTCAAATGGTGTTCACCAGGTGTGAATTTCACCAGGTGTGCCATGAAATTTTGCTCCTTGTATGTGTGCATAAAGTCTCTTAAATTATAAGCTATCTGTTTTTACCTCCACCATAAATTTAGCTCCTATACAGTTTTGCAATTAATGCTTTAACCAAAGTAAACCCCCCCCACCAAAAATGCCCTCTTGGACTTTGAGTTTGCAAACATCCATCTATTTCAAAGAGTCATCTCACCTCTGACCTGTGTTCCTATACCCCACATACCCTAAGACTTCCAAATTTCCTAGACCCCACTCTAGTCTTAGTTTTTAGTCTTAGTCTTTATTGCCTACCTTGGAGTTGGGAAGGTTACAATAGCAAATCTTATTGCTTAAAAAAATTTTTTTATTAACAATCTTTTGTTTTTTACATCTCAGTGTTTTCCTCAATATCACTTCCCCTCCCCATATAAGGCAGTGACTTAATAAATACTTATTATGTACCCTCTATGGGTCAGGGGAAATGTTCTGGGGAGACCAGGTAGCACAACGAGTAAGAGCACCGGCTCCAGTGTCGGGATGACCTGGGGATCGAATCCGGGCTCCAACACTTAGCACCCACCCAGAAACACCTGGCCATGTAACCTTGAGCAAGTTACTTAACCCTGATTGCTTATAAAAAAATGTTCTCAAAGAAAGGCAAAGACAAGCTCACAATGTAACAGGAGAGACAAATGCACAATTATGTTTAAACAAGCTATATACAGGATAAATAGGAAATAAATAATAGAGGGAAGGCTCTAGAATTAAGAGAGATTGGGAAAGTCTTCCTGTGGAAGGTGGTATTTTAAGTGGGACTTGAAGGAAGCCAGGGAAGCCAGAAGGTGGAGGAGAGCATTCCATTCATGGGGGAAAGTCAGAGAAAATGCCTGGAGCCCAGAGATGGAGTGTCTTGCTTATGGAACAGCAAGGAAGTCAGTGACACTGGATTGAAAAATATATAGGAAAGAAGGGAGAGGAGCAGGATAAGGTGTAAGAAGACTGGAAAAGTAGAGGAGAATGGAGACTATGAAGGATTTTGAATGTCAGAGGGTTTTATATCATCCTGGAGGTGATAGGGGATGAGTGGGAGGGTTACATAGACCAGCACTTTAGGGAAATCATTTTGGTAACTGAATGGAGGATAGACTGGAGAAGCTTGTGGCAGGCAGATCAGCCAGCAAGTGTAAGGTGATGGTGGCTACACCAAAATAGTGGAAAAGGAGAGGAAAGGAATGTATCAGAGGAGAGAAGGAGTATATCTGAGAGATGCTGCAAGTGTCAAATCAACAGGCCTTGGCAACACATTGGCTAAGGGGAGTGAAGGAGAGTGGGGAGTCCAGTATGGCTCCTAGGCTGTGAACCTGGAGAACTGGGAAGATGGAGGTGCCTTCTATAGTAATAGGGAAGTTTAGAAGAAAGGAAAGTTTAAGGGAAAAGATCATTGTCTTTCAGTTTGGAACACCTTGAGTTTAAACTGCCTACTCTCAACTTGCTGGTTGAGATCGCTGAAGGGCAGTTGGGGATACAAGATTGGAAGTCAACAGGAGGATAAGAATGGATAGGTAGATGTGACGATCATCAGGCTAGAGATGATGATTAAATCCAAGTTTGCTGACAAGATTACTAAGTGAAGCCGAATGTGGGAGAAGGGAAGGTTTGGAAGAACCATTGTGGAAAGTGGCATAGTGAAGTGATAAAAAGGTGTAGAAAGATTGTCAAGCAGCAAGGAGAGTTCAGATGAGACTGTGTAACATACATTTGTAGTGTGCACAAATATTTTTGTAGCACGAGTTGTTCCTAACCCCCCATTTCCCCCCATGTTGTAGCATGGGGATGTCATTGTGTGAGCCAAAGTGGGAGCAGAATAGATATCTCTAGCCTCTGCTCTCCTTATCCTTATCTAAGGGAGATTTTATTTCCTGTCAGGAGGAGAAGGATGTTGGGGCCAGAAGCTTAGCCTCTCTGCTCTCCTCAGAGAGACAGGGTATTAGGTTAGAATTATATATATCTGCTCCCTTAAATATTATTAGTATAAAATATATGTTTTCAAATTCAAGTTAAACTTCTGATCATTCTTAAGCAAAAAATGAGGACCCCAAGCTTTATAACCAAGGCTTGACACCCCACCAAATATCAGTTCCACAATGAACATTCATAGCAAGTAACAAAGGAAGCATTTATCCAGGTTTGATATTTATATATATAAAATAGTATTTTATAAAGACAAAAAGAAAAGAAGAAAAATCATCACAATTAATACATACATTGTTAAAAGTCCAAAAGCATGTATAAGGCATATTAACTGCGGCCGTGCCACCTCCAAGAAGGGATGGGTTGGGAATGTCCTCTAATATCTTTTTTTTTTTTTGGAGTCAGGTTGATCTTTATAATTTTGCTACATTTCTTTTTAATTTGTTTTGGTGTGTGGTTGTTCTTTCCATTTACATTGTAATCATTGTGTATATTTTCTTGGCTGTTTACTTCATTCTACATCCGTTCACATAGATATTTCCATATTTCTCTGTATTCATCACATTTGTCATTTCTTAGAGCATAGTAATGCTTCATTATATTCGTGTGCCAAATATTAATTCAAAGGGTATAGACATTTTAGTCATTTTATTTGCATAATTCCAAATTGCTTTCCAAAATGGTTGTACCCATTCATAGATTCATTAATGATATGTTAGTGTGCCTATCATCCCACAACCCCTCCAACATTGACTCATGGCATTTTTTGTCATCTTTGCCAATTTGCAGGATATGAAGTGAAACTTCAGGGTTGTTGTTATTTTTATTTCTCTTAGTATTGGTCGTTTAGAGCATTCTTTTAAATGATTGTGAATACTTTGCAATTCTTATTTTTTTTTTAAGCAATCGGGGTTAAGTAACTTGCTCAAGGTTACACGGCCAGTTATTTCTGGGTGTGGTGCTGAGTGTCTGAGCCCGGGATTCGATCTCCAGGTCTTCTCAACACTGGAGCCGGTGCTCTTACTCGCTGTGCTACCTGGCCGCCCCAAAGAAACTTGCAATTCTTGTAAGAACTGTTCATTCATATCCTTTGACCACATATCTATTGGGGAATGGCTATTAAGTCATATGCATTTGCTAATTGCTTATATATATATTGTATACTAAACCCTTATCAGAGGAATTTGATTAAAAAAAATTTTCCCTATTCAACTTCTTCCCTTTCTATACTAGGTACACTAATTTTGTCTGTGAAAAAGATCTTCAATTTCATGTAATCAAAATTTTATTTTTATATATCTTTTATAATTGCCTCTATCTCTTATTTGCTTAAGAATACATCTACAGAAATTTGGAACTATAAAACTTTAAAATCATTCATGCTCTTTATTTTGGGATTGGTTGTTTTTTTTGGTTTTTTATTTTTCTTTTGGAGAGGGGAAGGCAGGGCAATTGGGTTAAGTTACTTACCCAAGATCACACAGCTAGTAAGTGTTAAGTGTCTGAGGCTGGATTTGAACTCAGGTCCTCCTGACTCCAGGGCCAGTGCTCTATTCACTGTGCCACCTAGCTGCCCCCATTAATGCTCTTTGAACCAGCAATACCACTACTAGGTCTATATCCCAAAGAGATTTTTTAAAATGGAAAATGACCTATATGAACAAAAATATTTATAGCAGCTTTTTTTCAGTGGCAAAGTATTGGAAATGGAGAGGATGCCTATCAATTGGGGAATTGCTGAACAAGTTGTGGTATGTGATTGTGATGGAGTACTATTGTGCTTTAAAAAAAAGACAAGCAGGACGCTCTCAGAAAAACCTGGAAATACTTACATGAACTAATACAAATGAAATGAGCAGAACGAGGAGAATATTGTATACAGTAACAACAATATTGTATGATGATCAACTGTGAATGACTTAGCTATTCCTAGCAATACAATGATCCATGACAATTCCGATGGACTTATGATGAAAAATGCTGTCTATCTCCAGAGAAAGAACTGGTACAGTCTAAATGCAGAAAACTAAATTCAATTACTTTCTACTAGAATCCAGTGAATTTTATATTATCCATTTAAAAACATCATTCCAAGAAGGACCATTGGCTTTTCCAGATTGTCAACCGGGTCCATGACCCCTTCATCAATCTGGCCCAAAAAAGTTTAAAAAAAAACTCTAACATGGAAGGGTCATGACTGAGAAACAGAGGTCCCAGACACAAATGGTGTTGTGGGTCAAATTGATATTTTCATAATTTTAATATTTCAGGACAGTTTTCTATCTTTTTCTATACCTACTCCTAAATTATTACTGATTTGATGTCAGAGCTGACGGTAAGTTCTGGAAACTCAGGGTGATGAGACAAGGAATACTCAGTTTATAAATAGCAGAAAAAGGGAAAGGGTTTAACATCCTGTTGGAACCAGATTTTCCCCCAAAAGACCTAAGCCGGTGAAACATGAATTGCCCAGTGTGGGAAGAGGTTGAGAGAAAAATGACCATCATAAGGGAAGAAGTCAACAAATGAGCAAAAGGAGAAAATAAGAAAAAAGACTGAAATTGTCAAAGATCTTAGCAGATAAACCAAGAGAATGCATTAATAGCAGAAGAATATATGACCATTAGATCTAGCAAACCAGGTCAAGCATCTGTGAATAAATAAACTATGCAAAACAAAGGGAAAAGATTCAAACTTATTAGGCAGAGGGCCCTATAAATTTTGAGGAGAGCCTGTTACAACACCAAACTATTCCTAAGTGGCTTAAAAGAAAAATGACAATTGTGTGAGCAGAATTTATGGACCATACAGAAGAAATAAATGACAGAATGGAAGGGAGGGGAGCTGTGCTGGGGTCAAGATGTAAAGTTGAGCTCTCTTACAAGCCTAGATATCTTTCCTGTCCCATTTCCTTTGTTCCTCCTCTTTCCTAAAACACAGAATGCTACCTTGGTGCTGAATATTAAAGACTCAGTAAATTTCTCCAGTTTGTAGTTTGGATCTCCACAACACTGGAAAGGGGGAGGGGCAGCATATGGGGTAGCATTCTGTTTCAAACTCATGGGCAGCTTGTATAGCCTTGCTGAGGAGAATGCTAGGTGGCAGGGCAGGTGGAAACTGAGTAAGGATAAGTTAGGCATTAGTTCATGGAGTTTCTACCTTATTTGGGTTCTTGAAGTCCTAGACCATAGAATAAGCTGAAATTGCTTTATCTCTGGCACATAATTTCTATTTTTGAGAGATCTGAGAGGTTTTAAGGATTAGAGAAAATATCTAATCTTTCATTTTGTTAGTTACTTGACTCAGAATTCCTTAACTTCCTGTCAAGTCAATGGGTTTTCTCCCTGGAGATGTCTGGGTGTCTACATAACCTCTCATTGGCTCTGTTGTTGAGGTGATTTTTGTTCGGGTAATATGTTGGACTGCATGGCTACTGAGGTCCCTCCCTTCTAAATCTGAGATCTTATAAGAATTCCTATATCTTGCTTACCTAGTGACTTTGTTTGCCATCTTTTCATTGCAATCCCCTGCATCCCCAGCATCATAGGATAAGATTTAAAACTGGAAGGGACCTAAATTCTAGAGAGTGGGAGGTGAGGTATGTGATGTATTATTGCGTCTGCTGTCTGAAGATTGGCCTAGTTATATTCCTAGAGTCTCATGACCAAGTTGCCTGCAGACTGTTTAATTTTATTGGTCATAGCAACTCTCAAAAATAATTAAGTTCGAAAAAAAAAAGTTATGAGCTGCATTGGTGGAGAGAATACCACAATAAAAAACTTTTGGATCCTTCAAATATTCCTTTTGTCCATTTCTTGCATACAAATAATTAATTGGCACTTACCTATGCCTAACATGGGTTGTCCATTGGATTACCCATAATGGTAATGTCTTTTACCATCTAAAGATGACATTCTTCTAATTGCATAAAGTCCTGTAAAACTAGAGGGGTCTCCTCAATGAGATCCATGCACAATCAGAAGAGTTTGATCTAATGATCTATGTAAAGAAAAGAAAGACTATTAATCAGATGGATAATCTAATGAATTATACCATCAGTATTACATATTGCATAATCTAATACCACAATGTGATATATGACATTTATCACATTGTAAAACATCACTCATAATACATGCACAAGAAATTACTTATTTCATATGCATAATAAATTACATCAAACATGTATAACATGTAATTTATTGTATATGTGATAAGAGATTGTGTGCATGTGATTTATATGTTGCATTATATAGGACATATTGCTAGATGTGCATGTCTATGTACATGCTATACACATACAATGCCCATTGATCTTTAAGCTTATGCATATTTAATTTAATACTATACTTCAGTGAATCTAAGATCTCACTGATGTGGTACTTACCTCCAGTGATACAAAGCACAAGTTCTTACCTTTTTCAATCTTGGTTTTTGCCCTTCTATGTATCTTTCATTAAATATCTACCTAGAACATAGGCAACTTTTCTCTTGATCTTTCAAGATTCCATGGATTAAACAAGATAATTTTTATAAAGCACTTACACAATGCCTAACATATTGTAGGTACTTAATAAATGCTTCTACCCCTCCTCCCTTCAGTGGATAAGAGTGAAACATTTGGACTGTCCATATATTATCCTTTGCTTTCCCTAATGGCTGTTCATTTTTTTTTTCAGATCATACAATCCTAAGGTGATATCCCTTACTATGCTCTACTAAGGTCCAATTTTGGATGCTCCTGGGTCCAGATACCAGTTCTGCCATTTACTGCTGTGTGACCTTGGGCAAGTCATTTAACCTTGACTCACTTATCTGTAAAACAATGGTTTTGAAGTAGATGGCCTCTGAGATCCCTTCCAATTCTAATATCTATGACTCTATAGATAATGATGACCAAATTTTCTGAACCCTAAATGGAGACATAGAATTTAACTTAAGGATGTTTCTTTTGCAAAGTCTTATTAAAAGTATGCTTTCTTTTTCTTGATAAGAGGAAATCATCCTTCATTTCTTAAATATATTGGTCACCATACCTATAACACTCACAAATGCATGTTGCAAACCAGAGACTGTGGCATTTGTTGGATTTCAAATCAATAATGTTTGTTGAGTAACTGCAAGGAATTGAAGTAATATTAGGTACTCTGAAAGATACCAGAACAATCTAAGACCAGTTCCTGACCTTAGGGAACTTACCTCCTTATAGAAAAAACAAAAAACAAGATTATATATACTATCAAGTGCTAAAGAGTGGTATAGGTAGCGAATGTTGGCTTTTGTCAAAATAATATCAACTGCGGCATATAAGAATGAGTAGATATGTGTCTATGTGTGTGTATACACATACATATATACATACACATACACATATACATATACATACACACACATATATGCCTCACCTTTGGGGGAACATTTTTCTGATTTTTATCCCCTGGACATTTAGACTGGACTTCCAGTAAGGGATGGGAAGGCATCTCCCCACCCTAGCAATATCAGCTTATGGCAGAAGCACATGAGAGTGGGAGACATGTATTTGTCCAGACAAACCTGAGACTGGAGTCCTTACATCTCCCAATTCCCAAGACTATACTAGAGAGTATACTCTGAGAGTAGGGATTATAGGGAGTACATGTGGACAAGGCAACTTATTCCCGTAATACTGCAGTACCCAGATACCTTCTTTCTTCTTGTCATGGCCTCATTCCCTTCCTCCTGGGCACAGTGTCTCTCCCTGGCAAGTCTCTCAGCTGGAATCCCTGAATTTGTTCCTTTCTGAAGCTCAGCTTGCAAATGCCAAAGCTGACTCTCTCAGCTCTCACTACAGTGCACAGCATCTCCTACTGGAAAAGTTGCTCCCCAACAAGATGCCATCGCTAATGAAAACGAGGAGGAAAAAGAAAGAATCTCTCCCTCCCCCACAGAATGTAGAAACCCACCAGGGAAAAGTCAAAGAGTGAGTTTCATGAGTTGGATTCTTCATAATCAGCCCTTCTCAATTACTAGAGAGAAACCCTCAACTGATGGAGCTTCCTCTTGTGTTGACTGACTCCAGAGATGTGACTGACACTTCAGTCAACCAATAGTCCATTGATTGATTGAAGAGCTTTTATACATCTCCTACAGGAATAAATCACACTTTCTTTATACATATAACCCTACACTTAAGTAGCTTACGATTTTTCAGTGAAAGGAAAGGTATGTGTATTGATTTTTAATAAGTTCATTGTATTTGTTATTTAATTTCATTGCTGTTTAAAGTTGTCTTCATATATATACATACCTGCATATACATAGATGTATACATACACATATATACATATATTAAATATATATTTTCTGGTTTGGTCTTTTCTTGGCTTTTCCTTGCATTGTTTCCTTCTCGAAGGCACCAGAGATGAGGAAGTGTTTGGGGTCTATTTATTCACAGAGAAGATTATGATAAATTGACCACAAAAAAAGTTATGGAATTAGTCCATGTGTTTGTTTATTTTCCTGAACTGCTTTTTCCTCCTCTTTTTAAATCTTTGCCCCAAAGGAAGGCTCTGTGACTCAGAGAGGAGAGATATATCTGGAAATAAACATAATGTAAAAGCAAAAGGTATCAATAAAAACTTGGGTTTTTTTTACAAAAAGGCCAATGAAATGTCATGCTAGAGAAAAGCATTTCAAATTAGAGAAGTGGGCTGTTTTACAATAAGTATATCAAGAAAGATTCAGATGAGAACATATGAGAAGCCAGCTTGAAAAGCAACATGGGTCCGAGATTGCTGTGTGATTTTGTTAGAACTCCAGTCTCATAAGCCATTAAATGTATTTAGATGTATAAACCCCCAAACCTTTTACTTTACCTTTCTTTCACCTTTGAATAGATTTTTTGATTTGTTCTTTTAGGCCATTCCTTCTACGCCAGTAAAATGGGTAACCACCATTGGCTGCTTGCTGTTGCCACAATCTGAATAGGTTCCAGCAAAGATCAGTTCTAGGAGAGCTGCAGTGATCAGGGAGCAGTGATCAGGGACCAGTATTATGAGATGAGATCAGTTTTGTGGAAGAGTCTAGACCGGAAAGGGTCAGAATTCTGTTGGGAAAATTCTAAGAGGGAAAGATGGGAAGTAGTACCATTTTTCTCAGCCCCATTTTCCTAGTGTTAATCCTATTCTCGCTCACCCTCCCCATCAAGGTCTAGAAGTGTCTTTTGAATGACTGTAAATCGTTTTGAAAGTTCTAAAAGTGTCTCTCTTTTGAATCCTTTTATGACCTTTACTTCTGGTAGAATTTGGAATTTCTCCCCATACCCCCCAAAATATTGAGGGTGATTGGCAGGAAGTTAAAGTGAGGGCTTGATGGATCAGCTCTTAATAAGTATCTTGATCAATTTTTTTGGTACATAAAGCATGTGGTTACAGCGTACATTGCCTATGTAATAATATGAATGTGAAGCAAGGGTTCTTAATGTGTGGGGTCCATGAACTTAAAAAAAAATTTGATAACTAAATTCAATTACTTTCTACTAGAATCCAGTGAATTTTATATTATCCATTTAAAAACATCATTCCAAGAAGGACCATTGGCTTTTCCAGATTGTCAACCGGGTCCATGACCCCTTCATCAATCTGGCCCAAAAAAGTTAAAAAAAAAAAACCCTAACATGGAAGGGTCATGACTGAGAAACAGAGGTCCCAGACACAAATGGTGTTGTGGGTCAAATTGATATTTTCATAATTTTAATATTTCAGGACAGTTTTCTATCTTTTTCTATACCTACTCCTAAATTATTACTGATTTGATGTCAGAGCTGAAGGTAAGTTCTGGAAACTCAGGGTGATGAGACAAGGAATACTCAGTTTATACACATAAGCACCTTGTGGTGAGCAGTAGCCACCCTACCTATAGCCTTTGGGAATGCCCTGTGATGCAGACTAGTAAGCTTGTGGTTTTGAGAATACCACCACCTGGTGACCATATTATATACTACAGTCACTTTCTATCAATTACCTAACTAATTTGCTTTTCTGTAAGCTCACAGAAAGTAGAGCATAAGCTAGGTGTAAATTGTTTTAGTACTGTAGCACCTTACATATGCCTTGAGCTAGCCACCAAAAATATACCTACCATACATCACTGTCACATACAACTGGGTTTTTCTTGTTGTCCAATAATAATCTTGGAATATAAACTCAGTAAGGCAATTACTGGATGAAAAGGGCGTGATGAATTTTTTAAACTTTTCTTGCATGATTCCAAACTGTTTTCCAAAATAGTTGGACCAATCCATAATTCCACTCCTAATGAATTCGTGTGCCTGTTTTCCCACAGTCCCACTGATACTGAATTTTTCATCTGTAACGGGGGTTTAAAACATGTTTGATCTCTGTGGGAGCTAGAATGGTCCTCAAAAGAGAAGTTGTCAGTGAGGCATGGAAAGTGGGACAGCCTGAGCAGCTGCTTCGGGCAAAGATGAAGCCACAGGAAAGGTCTGGAGATGGAGCAAGATTTGAATACATGTTGGTTTTTAATCCTTTTTGTCTTTTGGTGGCTTTGCCTTTGATAAAGATTTCTGGTCCATCCTTTGCTTGGTTTAGGAAGTAGGCATCCGAGACGGATGAATATTAGTTGCTTTTGGGAAGGGGGACGAAAGGAGTGAAATATGGCCATCAGGGGGCACGGCTTTTTTTTTTTTGCTATTATGGCAGCTGAGGTGTCTGCTGTGACCGGAACCAGGGTAAGGGTCTCTTACAAAAGAGACAAGACTAGAGCAGGGCAGAACCAGCAGTTTGTGAAAATCTTGTTTTCAGAGCATGCCTTAATGAATGCGACTGCTTCCTCTCTCTACCTGACGTCCCTTGAGGCAGTCCTGACCAATGAGAAGCCCCAGAAGGTGTGCCATAGAATGAGACAGCCTATATGGTACTTTGCAAATGTTACATAGCGCCACTTAAATACTAATTGTAGTTGTCGTTGTTACACTTTCCATTAATCCGTACGTGACCTGCAGATGCTAGAGGGATTTGAAGCTTCTCTCCAGACAATCCGTCCGGAAGTAATGAGGGTGGTCAGCAGAAATGGCAGAAAGCAATCACACTGAGCCTTCTACGAAGCGGAATAAGTTATGTGGCCGCAGTGCGGATGGGTTGTGCAGCATAAAGAGATAGGGTCATGGGAATTGCCCAGGGTGGGAAGTGATTTTTCCCGATAATTTGGAGCGGTATTACACTTTCAGACTGTGCGGAGCTGGGGCATTAGTCAAAGATTTTCAGCTGTGTACCTTCTGATCGGCGGTAGAAATTTTCCAGTCCTTCAGCAGCCTCCCACGCGCAGCCCAGAAAGAGGGCTAGTGCCAGTAGTCTAGGTACCGGTAGATTTTGATATTGCGGTTTAGTTTGGGCTCAAGTATAGTGCCACTTAGTGGACAAATTGTGAAATACACCTCCTTTAAAGGTTAATTGATTTATTAAGCGACAAGGTATTTTCTGTAAGCTTATAGAAGACAAAAATTAGGTTGCCTATGGGTTGATATTACGACTTGAACAACATCATGTGTCTCATTCTTCATCTGTATCCACCACCTCTCTAAGTTAGGGTGTGGGAGGAGGAAGGTATGCTTCACAGTCAGTCCTCTGGAGTCAAGATTGGTTATTGCTTTGTCAATCACCTATGTGTATATACACACATATATGTATATACATATATGTATATTTGAGGCACTGTGCTAAACCTTCATTGAATTGCTCTTTTTAATATTGTTTTCATGTACATCATTGTAACCATTGTGCCTATTTGCCTATTGTTTACCTTTTATCTTCATAACAGAGCAGCATCAGTTTAAAATTCCCAAGTTTTTCTGCATTCTTCATATTTGTAATTTCTTGTGGTACAATAACACGCCATTATACTAATATGCTGCAGTTTACTCAGCCATTGGACAACTGGTGGAGATCCTCTTGGTTTCTAGTGTTTTTTTTAATGAGATACTATCTAAAGGAACTCTTTGCTACTTCCTGCCCACCCTCTACACTTTCAAAACTCCTCGACTTTGCTTGTGATATTGCTTGATGAAGCCCCCTTCAGTCTCCTCAATTCCTATGCATCATTGGAAGCCTAAATCAAATGTCAGCTCAGACTGGGCAACTCACAATGGATGCTCTGTACTTTCCCACTCAAAGGCATTCCCATATTATTCATAACATGTTCTATTCCTAGAATGTCCTCTTTTCTCCCAATTTGTTGTAGCTCAGCAAACAACTATTAAGTGTGTATTATGTTCAAAGTATTCTATTAGGTACCGGAAATATGGAGACAAAATGAGAAACATCCCTACCCTCTAGGGGCTTACATTAAACTGGGGGAAACAGCATGTACACAGAGAAGTAAATACAAAATAATTTGAAGAAGGGAATTAGGAAAGGCTTTCTAAAAAAGGTAGCGCCTGAGATAAACCTTTAAGGAAGCTTGGACTTCTTTGAGGTAAGTGTTAAGGGAATTCCTATTCCAGGTATAGGGCTGGGGGAGATAACTTGTTCAAAGGCACATATGGAGGAGACATAATCCTGGGTTCAGGGAACAAAAAATAGGCTAGTTTGGCTAAAGTGTAGAGAATGCTACTATAGCAATGTGAAATAAACCTGGAAAACAAAAGGTCAAGAATCACAAAGGAAACAATTTTTAAAAACTAGAAATAAAGGGGTTTTAGTGGTCAGTCAGTCAACGAGCATTAAGTACCTACTTAATGCAATAAAGCATTTATTAGGCATTATGCTACACACTGCTGAGGATTGCTGTTGTACAGTCATTTCAGTCATGTCTGACTCTTCGTGACCCCATTTGTGGTTTTCTTGGCAAAGATTCTGCTGTGGTTTGCCATTTCCTTCTCCAGATCATTTTCAGTTGAGGAAACTGAGGCAAAGCATGGTTAAAGTGACTTACCCAGGATCACACAGCTATTAAGTATCTGCGATCAGATTTCGAACTCATGAAGATGTCTTCCTAATTCCAGGCCCAGCACTCTATCCAGTGTGGCCCCGAGCTACCTTCAATACTGAGGCTACAAATATGAAAAGGAAAAGCAGTCTCTGCCCTCACAGAGTTTATTAATCTAATAGGAAAAGACCACACAGACAAGGAAGTTGGAAAGTGAAGAAAGGGAAAGGGAAGGTACCCAACCTGAATGGAGAATTCCAAAGTATAAGATCTTAAATTATACTATGAATTGATAATCACCAGAACTATGTTATATTGTTTAAAAGTAGAAAAAATTATCAATAGAACAGATTAGGCAAATATGATCCTGGAACAACCAAACTTAGAAAATTGTTCTCTGTTGTTTTTCAGTCCTGTTTGATTTGCCTGGGCTCGCAAGTGTCTGAGGTTAGATCTGAACTCAAGAAAATGAAGCTTCCTGACTCCAGGCTGGGCCCTCTATCCACAGACTCCTAGCTGCCCAATTAGTATCCACTAAACCCAAGGAAACCAACCCTGGGGTAAAAGCTTTCTATCTGACAAACACTGAGAAAATAGGAATCAGTTTTGTACTATCTACCACAATTAGTTCCAGATGGATACATGTCCTAATATAAAAGGTCACTTCATTTTTTAAAAATGGAAAAGAGGAAGGAGACAACTTTTACAACTATGGAGAGGAAAGAAAATTATTACCTAAAACTAGGTCTAAAGATGATCATAAAAGATAAAATGTAGGGGCAGCTAGGTGGCACAGTAAATAGAGCACGGGCCCTGGAGTCAGGAGGACCTGAGTTCAAATCCAGCCTCAGACACTCAACACTTACTAGCCGTGTGACCTTGGGCAAATCACTTAACCCCAATTGCCCAGGCTTCTCCCCTCCAAAAAAAGGTTAAAACTGTATTATGGGGTGGCTAGGTGGTGCAGTAAATAGAGCACTGGCCCTGGAGTCAGGAGGACCTGAGTTCAAATCCAACCTCAGACACTTAACATAAAAAACTAGCCATGTGACCTTGGGTAAGTCACTTAACCCCAATTGCCCAGCCTTCTCCCCTCCAAAAAAAAGGCAAAAACAAAACAAAAGATAAAATGTACAATTTTATTACATAAAACTGAAAAGTTTCTGCATGTGCACAATAAAATGCAGTTAAAACCTTAACCTTTCACTGTAGTTAAAACTTTAAAAATAAGGAGAAACAACTAGAAAAAATGTTTAAATTTCTCTGATAAAGGTCCAATATAATAATAAAGTTCTAGGATTTATAGCACTTTGCATATGCTATCTCATTTGATCCTCACAACAATCCTATAAGGTAGGTGCTATTATTATTTCCATTTTACAGATGGGGAAACTGAGGAGAGAAATGAAGTGACTTACCCAGGGTCACACAGCTAGTAAGTGTCTGAGGCCAGATTTGAACTCAGGAAACATAAGTCTTCCTGACTTCAGGCTGGTTCTGTTCATCTCACTTTATATCTGTTCATGTAAGTCTTTCCAGGTTTTTTCTGAAATTTTCCTGCTCTGCATTTCTTATTGCACAATAATATTCCATTACATTCGTATACCACAGCTTACTCAGTCATTCCTCAATTTCTGTCACCACAGAAAAAGCTGCTATAAATACTTTTGTACACATATGATAAATTTTCCTCCAAAGTTTGCTTTGGCTGCATCCCTAAAGTGTTTGTGGTTGTTGTTGAGTCCTTTCAGTCATGTTTGACTCTTCGTGGCCCCATGTGGGGTTTTCTTGGCAACCTTTCTAAAATTTTATTCTGGCCCATAATTTTTCTTGAATACTTTACATGTGGGTTGGTTTTTTGTTTTGTTTGTTTGTAACTTACTAGGTTTCTGTTAGTCTTTTGTATGTGCTCCATTTTCTATGTGGTAAAATAAAGGCTGCCCTGTACCCAATATACATTTAGTACCTTGAACTATGAAAGCTTGGGATTCCTTTATCCACATTTGGGGAAATCCAGACACAAGCTATAACAAGATTTCACATATGGGAAGAGTATTACAAGTGTTAGTAGATTTTTCTGGAGCGTTTCCAAGTTGGAGGGAAGGCAGGGAATAAGCTCAAAGAGGAAAAAAATTTCCTTTTTCAGATTGACCCTGGATATACAAACCAGTCCATGTGAACTCGAAGTCTTTAGAGGACCAGTTAGCCATGGGGTTGCATAGTCAATATCTTTAGTTGTTCGTTAGTCATTTTCAGTCCTGTCCAATTCTTCTTGATCCCTTTTGGGTTTTTCTTGGCAAAGATTCTGAAGTGGTTTGCCATTTCCTTTTCCAGCTCATTTTTAGTTGAAAAAACTGAAACAAACAGGGTTAAGTGACTTACTCAGGGTCACACAGCAACTAAGTGTCTGAGGCCAGTTTTGAATTCAGGAAGATGAGTCTTCCTGACTCCAGACCTAATATTCTTTCCACTGTGCCACCTAGAGGCCCATATACCCATGACTCATAACAAATACACTGCTCTCCAAAAGAGAGTATAGTTGAGATAATCTAGGGTTGAGGATGAAATGTGACTAATCTCTCCATAGGTGGTAGGAAGAAGCCACTCTGGGCTGAATAGGAAGCAGCCTTTGGAATTTCATCACAGATTCCAGCCCCTACCCAGAGATCTGAGTTCTCACTAGCTTCTTTTTGTTTCTACCTAGGTGTCTTTTCACCCTCAGGCCCAGAATCAACCCACGACCCTGGATTGGATGAGTTAGGAATCCTAACCTCATTGGCTGAAATTCTGAATAACTCACAGTCCAGCGCTTTGGCTAGCTCTTCGACCTGCCCTGCATCCAGTCCTCTGACTGGTCCTTTACCTCGTCCCCTAAATAATACAATACCTGGCTCCGTGGCTGTTCTTCCAAACAATCCACTGTTCAGCTTCATAACCGGCACCCTGAACAATCAACCGGCTGGTTCCATAGCTGTATCTCCAAAGAACTTTCAGACAAATCCTTTGCCTTATTCCACGGCTGCGCCTTCAAGCAGTCCCGCGATAGGCTCTGGAACTGTCCCTTTGCCTATTTCTCCTGCCAGCAGCCTACTGACCGGGCCTCTCTCTGACTCTAGCAACAGCCCTCTAACAGTCGGTCCTATGACTGGCCCCACAAACAGCCCCAGCTTCCCAGCAGCTTCTGTAGGCATTCCACTAATAGGTTCAATGGCCGTCCCTCCAACCACCACATCATCGACCTCCCTGCCAGGCTCTGTGGATGCTCCCATAGCTGTGCCTCCAAAAGCTGCCCTGTCTGCCACATTAATGGACTCTAGAAGTAGCCCTCCAGGCAATTTGTTGCCCAGCCCTAAAGTCAACAATGTGCTATTAATTGACCCCAATCAGCCCCACCCCACTTTGGATGCAGCACTTCACAGCTCCTCTAGTCCTTCGCCTTCAGCCAACATTCCTGCTTCCGCTGCCACGGTCCCCAAAGGTAACAGGTGTGTGGGGGGAGTGCCAGGGAAGAATAATTGAGGTTGTTGGCGGGGAGGGGAGGGGAGCTGGGGGGACACAAGAAGTCATGGGGATGGATTGCTTTGGTACTGAAGTAACATACCCTGTTTTCTGATCCCATCACCTATTCTCACATTATTTCTTGCCCTAATCATTTTTACTATCCTGACACTTCTCTGAATCTCACCTTACTTTAATATTTGGCCTTACTCTGCCTTCTCTATGCTTACCAGTAATAATTCCCACTGATGATAACAAAACAGCAGTGGTCTGGGAACCATCTTCAGATGTGGAGCCTTTCAACATGGCATTTATGAGCCAGCCAGGCCAGACTTCCACCCCCATTGGGACCCCCATCACAACTTTCTTTGGACCCCCAGAAGCCATGGAGCAGTACAATACCTCTATTCCCGCCATGTCTTCAGTTTTGCCCTGTATCCCCATAGCTGGTACGATTCCCACATCTGCCCTTCCAGTTACAGTTACCTCTAGTTCCCAACTTACAGCAGATGCTACCTCTCTTCACCAAGGTGCTCCTGCATCTTCCCCCCCAAATCTTAATGCAATTATTTGCCAAGACATCTCCAATACCACCCAGCGCAATAATCTACAACCTTCCCCAGCACTTGCCTTCTCTACACACATTTCTTTTTCTCCTTCACATTCCCCACCTTCTCCACAACCACGTTCTTCCTCTACCAATAATGCCCAAGGGCCCCGTTCCTTAGAACCTACAAACAAGAAGCTCCTGGAGATGGACAGGAAGATGGCCCATCGGAAGACCAGTAAATACGACGAACCTCCCCCCAGAGGTCAGTGTTCTCCCCCTACCACTCATTTCCAACACATGATATAGGCTCTCAGTAGATCAATATCTCTGTGTCTCTCCTTATAGATATATAGATATATATTTTTGCCATGAACCATTCCTTTTCTCCCAACGCCTTCAGAGATCCCACCTTTTGTAATTTTTTTCAATTTATTAAACTTCTAGCCTCTCTTTCCCTGTTAATCATTGACCCCCTACCATTATTCCCTTACCCCCCCCCCCCCCCCCCCCCCCCCCCCCTCCCTGTTTATCCATTACCCCCCACCCATTTTCCCCTACCCCCCCCCCCCCCCCCAGTCTATCCCTGTTTTGTCTGCTTCCCTCCTCTTCTGCTAACACTCTCTCTCCTCTCTCCTTCTCTGGCAGTCTTCCTCTTCTGATATAGTCCTCCTTCTTTTCCTCAGACCCTAAGCAGCTGACATGGGAACGTCTGGTTGGGGAGATTGCCTTCCAACTTGACCGTCGAATACTCTCCAATATCTTTCCTGAGAGAGTACGCCTCTATGGATTCACAGTCTCCAACATCCCTGAGAAAATTATTCAGGTCTGACCACAACTTCAATCCTTGATCTCTAATCCCCCTCCCCGTAGGTTTCACTAGTTCCTGCATCCCAGACCTGAACTCCCTAACTTCTCCCCCTAACTTCTCAGTAGATGGTAAAAGCTCCTGGGGCCTAGAGCTGCTAGAGTATATTATACCCTGGGCTACAGACTTGTCAGCTATCTTAAGCCTATTGTTAGGCATGGACTAGCTGTTTGTGGTACCAACCGAGGGCTACAAAATTTCAGTCACCAGTCCGGGTTACAAGCAGTTTAACAACTATGGACAAGATAAGGACAGTGGTTAGGGCAAGCTGAACTTGGTGACATGGAAGTCAAGTATCAGGGCAAATGGAGAAGAATCATAGTATTTGGCCCAAGATAGTACCCAGGAAG
Organism: Petaurus breviceps papuanus; assembly: GCF_028583685.1. Classification (NCBI taxonomy): domain Eukaryota; kingdom Metazoa; phylum Chordata; class Mammalia; order Diprotodontia; family Petauridae; genus Petaurus; species Petaurus breviceps. Next base: position 1,312,044 of record NW_027186199.1, on the reverse strand, counting down.
TCTCCAGGGTAGCATCAGGAGGTGGGATCAAAGGATTAGTGAAATATGGAACTCTTCACTGGATCCAGAAGAGTTCAATAGGAATAGCTGTTAGGAATTAATCTGCTGCCTTCTACACTGAAGTGGTTCATGTCTGACGCTCAGTCCCATACTCTTTTTCATTTGCTTCTGATAAGACTTATTCACTGTCAGCATCCTCTTGTAGGACGGCCATCTCAGGAAGAAAGGTGGGAATCTGAACATTCAAGGGGCTGGGTCTGAGACATCTTGCCACCCTGTTGTCATAACACTATGAAAGTCGATCAGGGCCCTCGTAACAGGAACTTTGACAGCCCTCAGATTTTTCTGGTCCCAGATCAGTTTATTATTTCTTTGTTTCTCTTGTACTTCAGAGACTGGCATCTTTTGTAATCACCACTAGCTTGTTGAAAGAAAAGTGGCATTTTTGTAAATTAAAACATAAAAGAAATGTGAGCATTCTCTCTTCTCTGGCCCATTATGGATCAAGCTCATTGCCAATTTATTCTCTACTATTCTGTTGATGAAGTACATAGACCTTGAAAAGTTAAGTTTCCAGTGAACAATATAGAGGAACAAAGGGGAAACTGTAGAGTTGTCAAAGTATCCTAGAAGAACAGCTCTTATCTTCACTTTATGGGCTAATCTGTAAATGTAATTTTCTTTCTTGATTCTCGTAACATTTATTCTCATTTTCTAGCTCAGCTAGCAAATGCCATTTTAGAAAATCAGGATCTAGTGCTTATCTCCTCTCCCTATGCTAGAAGATAATGTCAACTCTAACATTAGATTATTTGATGAGGAAAGAACTGAAATAAGAATAATTTATATTACAGTAAGAAATCCTTTCCCCTCGGAATCTCTAAATTGCCCTTTTCCTTCACAAATTAATATCACTCAAAGCACTAACCTCACAAATTCTCCTTCCCAACTTAAAACAGAAAATGTTAATTCTTTATTTTAACATCTTCCCTGAAGGTCTATGGATGAGAAGTCTTAAGTAGCAGCAAGAGAAACTGTCAAATGTGTATATTTCCTGGACTATGTTCTATAGCTAGGTAGAATTCATGTAGCTTCCATTAACATTTTGCACAAAATGAAAAAATCTCAGAATTGGAAACAATCTGTACCTAAATAGAAATCTCCTTTAATCCCCAACAAGCATCCACTTGAAGCTCTACAGTGGCCAGGAACCCAGAACAGCCATAGATGATCAGTTCTACTTTTGGAAGTCTAATTGATGGGAAGTCTTTCCTTACTTCAAGTCTTAATATGCCTCTCTGCAACTTCTGTCCCTGTTCTAAATTCTACCCTCTGGGACTGAGTAGGGTAAACTTAATTTCTCTTCTACTTGACAGTCCTTCAAATAATATAAAGACAACTAGTTTGGATCCTCCTTAACTTTTTTTTCCCTCTAAACTAATCACCTTCAGTTCTTTTCAATGATCCTCTTAAGACATAGACTCCTGTCCTCTCACCATTCTGGTCTGGATGAACTCTAATTTATCAATAATCTTTGTAAAATGTGGCACCTATGACCAAGAACTATATTCCAGATGTGGTCTGGCTAAGACAGAGTGTAACCATACTTTCAGCTCCCTTGTTCTGAATACTTTGCCTCTACTAATCTGGCCTAAGATTGAATTAACTTTTTTAGTTGCCATATTAAATTGTTGACTCATATTGACTTTGCAGTTGATTAAAACCTCCATAATTTTTGCTACATAAACTTTTAAGGCATGTATCCTCTATCCTACATTTATTCAACTCACCTTTGAAGCCTAGTGCAAAATTTCACATTGATCTCTATAAAATTTCACTTACTTAGAGGCAGTTCATTCTTTTAAACTGTTAAGTTCTTTTTATATACTAACTATATCATCTAAACTGTTAGCTTTCCCTTCCATCTTTGTGTCACCAACAAATTTAAAATTAAACCAACAAAATTAAAAATTGATGGTTTTACTCAAGTCATAGATTCTTTGGATGAGACTAAAATGGATATTCTTTGGACAGAACAAAATCAAGATTATTGGGCACTCCACCTCTGTACAGGTTGACATAGATCTATTAATCAATCACTTTTTGGGTCCAAGTCATTCAGTCAGTTCCAAATTTATGTAACTATACTAGAATTCAAACCACATCTCTCCATCTTTTCCACAAGGATGTGAGACTTTGTCAGATGACTTTCTAAAATCCATATACTCTGTCTACAGAATCTCTCTGAACTACCAGTCTAGTGAATCTGTCAAAAAAGGAAATAATAAGATTAGTTTTGCATATCTTGTTCTTGAAGAAGTCATATTGGTGTTTAGCAATCACTATTTCCCCTTTCTAAATGCTCATCAACTGTCTCTTTTTTTTTAAGCAATTGGGGTTAAGTAACTTGCTCAAGTTTACACAGCCAGTTATTTTGTGTGGGTGTTAAGTATCTGATGTCAGAACTGATCCCAGGTCCTCCCGACTCCAGGGCTGGCGCTCTTACTGCGCCACCTAGCCGCCCCAACTGTCTCTTTAATAAATCTTATAGCAGGTGTGTCCACATACACTCCTGGAAGGAAGGCCCTCTTTGTCCTCTCTCTCCTGAACAAGGGGTGATATTTCCTGTCAGCTCTGACAAAGCATGATGCCACCTTATTGTGGGTATGTGTTGCCTGTGGATACTACATTGTTAATGAAGTTCATATACTTTAACTACACAATACCCCTAATACAGAAAGAAAGACTACTTACAGAGATAAGGACTCATTTCCCTGGCAAGGAAGAAATTGTGCCAGGTAGAGACAGAGTAATGAAGGAGCTCCTGAACCAAGCCAAGGTCATAGATCAAGCCAGGAGCTGGAACCTAAGGAGCAGTTTGGCATAGAGTCATGACAAAGAGCAAACCTAGATCTTGCACTTCAGTAATACTGTGATACATGTGGAATGTATAGCTCCAGGGGAGGGAAATTGACTCTCTAGTAACCCCAGCTTCATCCTCCCCACTGGGGACCTCTACCCAGTGTAGTGCATTGTAAGTCTAGAGGGCTGTATAGTTCCTCAAAAAAGGTAGAGCTTGGGGTAGATAGGTAGAAGAGTGGATAAAGCACCAGTCCTTGAGTCAGGAGGTCCTGAGTTCAAATCCTCAGATATTTATTAGTTATGTGACCCTGAGAAAGTCACTTAATCTAAATTGCCTCCAGAGAGAGAGAGAGAGAGAGAGAGAGAGAGAGAGAGAGAGAGAGAGAGAGAGAGAGAGAGAGAGAGAGAGAGAGAGAGAGAGAGAGAGAGAGAGAGAGAGAGA
>NW_027186199.1:1264258-1308640 GCF_028583685.1 Petaurus breviceps papuanus | reverse complement strand
GAAGGAAGGAAGGAAGGAAGGAAGGAAGGAAGGAAGGAAGATAGGATTTGCCATAGAGGAGGGTTCTTCTTGGGCAACCCCAAATTCTTTCCCCTTGCAGAGGAGAAAAGGAGGATCATAACATTGTATTATTAGCACTATCAGACTTGGGTAAGGTGAAGGCCCACTGGAAAAGGAATGGAAATTATTTGACTATTTATGGGACATTTATGTTCTTTTGTAAGATTTGATAAAATCTTGACATTCTCCAGTTTGTCAATGTCTTCCTTAAATCATAGAACCTCCAAATTAACACAGTACTCCATGTGGGGTCTGATGACAGCAGAGTAGACAAGAACTATAACTTCTTTATTCCCAGAAGCTATACCTCTCTTAAGGCAGCCCAAGATTGCATTAGCCTTTTTAGCTGCCATCACATTCAATCACCATGACTCAATGAGCTTGCTGTCCACTAAAACCTCAAGATCTTTTTTAGAACAACCTCTATTTCTCCCATTTTGTACTTGAGGAATTGGTCTTTGTGCCCAAGTGTAAGATTTTACATTTATCCCTGTTGAATTCCATATTCATAGACTCAACTCAGTGCTCTAGCCTATCAAGATCCTTTTGGATTCTGACAGTGTGTTATCTATCCTACCCGGACTTGTGTCATCTTCACATCAGAAAGAAGGCCATCTATATGCCCAAGTCATTAATAAGACTTGGTTTTTTTTTACTTTAAATTTTTATTGATATTTTTTAACATCACCTTCTTTTATGAATATATTCTGCTCTCCACCCCTACTTAGTAAGTCATTCCTTGTAACAAAAAAGAAGACAGAAACAGCTCAGCCAAACTAACTAACCCATTGAGTCTAATAACATATGCAACATTATATACCCATAGTCTTCCATCTTTGCAAAGAAGATAGAAAGGAACTTTTTTATCTTTCTTTTTAGAACCTAACTTGGTTATGATCATTTAAAACATTCAGTGTGTGTTGTCATTGCTAATCTTGTTTCAGACATCATATATATAGAGAGTTTTCCTAGTTTGACTTATTTCATTGTGCATCCGCTTATACATTTTCCTATCTTCAAATTTATTGTTTCTTATAACAAAGTTATATACAGTTAAATTCAAATTGATAAAATAATTAAGCAACATGGGGCCAACTCTAGATCTCTAGGGAACCCCACTGGAGACCTCCCACACTAACACTGAAATATTAACAACCACTCTTCTAAATCTAGCCAGGGGTGTGACGTGGTCAGAATTGTGGCAGAAGACTCTTTTTGTCAGTTGTGTGAAGGATGTATTAGAAGAGGGAGGAGCAGGTGTCAGACCAGTTAGGAGGCTCTTACAGTAGTAGTACAGGCAAGAAATAATGCCAGATGAAACTAGAGTGGTGACCATAAAATTTAGTGAAGGGAATAGATATAAGAAATGTTGCAGAAATAGATTTGGAAGGTCTTAGAAACTGATAGGTGTAGGAGTCAAAAAGGGAAGAAGCAGAGATGGCTCCCGGGTTACAGACCTGGGTAATTGGGAGGGCCATGTTGCCTCCACAGAGATCGCAAAGTTTGCACCAGTTTATTAGGGGAAAGATGACGAAGCCTTTATTGATTCCCCAACTCCTAGTACCCTTCCTGCCAAATTTGCATGGTATTTATTGTGTGTATATTCCTTCATACACACACACGTGCATACACATACATATATACACACATATATATGTTGCATAACTTAATAGACCATACTCCTTGAGAGCAAAGGTGATTTTATCTTTATCATTGTATCCCCCAGTATCTGGTACACAATAGGTGCTTAATAAATGCTTATTGTTTGATTTATTGAATTCCGTTTTGAACTTCTTTGGCTTAAAGTACTGATATAGAGGTAACAACAGAGATGTAGAATTCAAGTGTAGGAGAGAGGTTAGGGCTAGACATAGGAGTAGGGCTGGCTTTGGCAGAAGGTTTGGAACAGCCACATCAAGGAGAGTGATGGGAAATCAGACAAGGAAAATAAAAGGATCGTCATGCCACAGTGATGGTCCAGTTGAACTTGGTCAATACAATTTTGTTGTGTGGTACTGTCTTGTTGCTACATAATTTCGGGAGTAACAATGGAGAAGGGGTGATCCAACATCGATTGTTAGCAGAAAATGAACAGTGGAAGGAAAGGGGAATCAAAGGATGCAAGGATGGAGGGCAGTTAATGGGTTAACTATAGGATTAATATTGAAAGAAGAAAAATGAGGCCAAACATGGGTACTGGACTGGGAGAACAGAGAAGTATGGAAAGATGTAAGTCACTGAGAAAACAAAAAACAAGTTTAGAACCCAGACAAAGGGAGATAATTAGAGGCAGCTAAGTAGTGGATAGAACATTGGACCTGGAGTCAGAAAGACCCAAGTTCAAATCTTGCCTCAGAGACTTAGCTATGTGACCATGGTCAAGTCACTTAATCAGTGTCTGCTTCAGTTTCCTCATCTTGAAAATGGGGATAATGGGACCTACTCCTAAGGCTGTTGTAAGGGTCAAATGAGATAATGTTTGTAAACTTTGCAAACCTTAAAATAAGGATAGAGTACTGGGCCAATATTCAGGAAGATCTGAATTCAAACCCAGTCATAGTCACTCGGCTGTGTAACCCTGGGCAAGTCATTTATCTTCTACTTGCCTCAGTTTCCTCAACTATAAAATGGGAACAACAACCCTACCTGCCCTGCAGAGTTGTTCTGAGGGTCAAAAGGGATAATATTTGTAAAGTGCTCGGCACAGTGCTTGGCACATAGTAGGTGCTTATCGCCCTCTCCTCATTGTACCACAAAGGTAAATTTTTCAACAATAATAATCAGCTTGGTGCATGTGGTTTTCGAAGAAGACTAGCATTTCTGGTGTGAGGGCCTGCTGAGCCCTTTTCAGACACCTTTGGTGCCTCACTGATTCACCCAACTCTCACCTGTGTCTCCAAGAAGCTGTAACACGAACAGCGGTCACACCCTGGCAAAACCGTCTCAGCAAACAGGCTAACCCAGGTTGAGGGTAACCAATAGGCCTCAAATCCATCAGTGAGCTAGGTGGACGTCTTCCCCGAGTATGTGAAGAATTCCTCTGGCGGAATAGGTGGGTGAGAACAATTTGTTCCAATGGTCATGAAGCAGGCAACACAGAGTGCTTCGAGCTCAATCAGACATCTAAGATGTGAAGGTCATCCACTCATCCCGGGCCATCACCAGCCATCTTGACTTTTGTCTTGCCTTTGCACTTCGATGACTCTGGAACAGAGGGGGAGGCTGCTGACTTTGTACAACTGCCTCACTTAAGTCCAATTCATGAGCAAATCAAGACATCACCCCACAGTGTCATTAGTCTTCTTCAAAGACGGAAGATGAACAACAAATGCTAGCTATGATTACTATTGTCATCGTTGCCATTATTATTATCAGAGAGGAGAATGTCAAGCTCAGGGTCATGGACATAGAAAATTTGAGGGAGGTGGCAATACCCATACCAAGTCACTGAATCAGAGCGGAGATGTAAATCAAAGGAGTAGAAGAAACTGATTAACTTGGGAGAAGGGCAGAGTGTCCAACGAGACATCTACCTGAATATTAAACTCCCTTAGGACTTAGGAAGGGGTCAAGGTAGAGAGAAACCTGTGAGCTGAATTCTGAATTCCTTGTGAAATGAAGAGTAACCTAGAGGCTGATAGGGAACATCAAGTTGGTTTTGGGCAAAGTGATAAAGGCAGGTGGGGGAAACCTAGAAGTAAGAGGGGTTGCTAAAAGGTTGTGACAAAGGGAGGGTCTGTAAATAGCAGTAATGAAGCGAAGAATATGCTGACTCCTCCTCTTGTCCCAGTATGGCAAGTGATAAGAGAAAAAGAGTGGCCAAAACTGGAGAGGGAGTTGCAGCATGAAATCTCTTCCAAATTTCTTTCAGTGACAGCTTAGAGGAGAATAAAAAGATGCATGAAAGGGAATGTGTTAACAGTTAGGTGGAAGCTCCAAAACCATAATAGAAAGACAAATCTGAAAAGGACAATAAGAAAGAAATGGGGAGAAGCTGAAGGGAAATAGGATTGCCATTTGGGTAAATGATAGCACTAAATAGTCATAGACATTAAAAGAATGGGAGAGTGTGCTAGCTGTAAGGCAAAAGATAGACAAGTTGAAAGGTATACTCAGATGACTGGATTCAGGTACAGAAGACAAAAGGCAGCTAGGTGGCACAGTGGAGAGAGGAGTAGGAAGACTTTTCCTGAGTTCAAATATGACCTCAGACACTTACTAGCTGGGTGACCCTGGGCAAGTCACTTAACCCTGTTTGCTTCTGTTTCCTCATCTGTAAAATGAACTGGAGAAGGAAATGGCAAACCACTCCAACATCTTTGTCAAGGAAATCCCAAGGGGGGTCACAAATAGTCAGACATGACTAAACAACAACCCAAGAGATGAATGGCGTTAGTGGCCAGAAAGGTCTTATAGTAAAGGAGACTGCCAATCCTGGGTAATCCACAGCAAGGACACCCATTAAACATGTTCCCATAGTTTTGGGGTTATTTCTGTTTCTTCAGAAATCATGGTGTTCTATGATGTGTAGTTCTATAGCATCACCGAGAGAATGATGTGTTAAAGAGATGGACTTTTGTGGAAATGAGCTCTTTGAGATCATTGAAATTGCTATTTTTCTTATACAGCATGATTTCCTCAAATTATTCAAATCTGAGGAGAGAACCTGTCCATAGACAGATAGATAAGCTATCTGTCCATTCAGCTAGTCGTTATCGTCTGACCGTTATGTGTCAATGTGACTCTTTAGATCAATCTCTTTGACATTGCCCTGGATTTCATTGAGTAGGCTTTGTAGTAATCTGGGATTTAAAGCAATTAGCAATAATAACTTGTACTTGGATAACTCGTTGTCATCTGTGAATAGAAATATTTGGAGAACTTTACCATGAATAGGGAATCTTCTTTGTTTTGACTCTGTACAAGATATCTTCCATGCCACTGGAGAATTAGGTGAGCATATCTCCTCCCTTTATCTCTGGCATGGTGTCAATACTCAGTGATTTGTAGGATAAAGTTATTTCTATAGTTAAGTCTGTTGTAGAGTCTTATATAATTTTTATGTTTACTTGAAAGAGCCTTCAAACTGCATTTTACTGAATCAAATGTTTGTTGAAATCTTTCTTTTTTAAAGAACCCTTAAGCTATGGAAGTGGCAGGGCCTTATTTTCTATACCTCTCAGTCAATTGTAAAGAAAAAAAAATATGTGATGGAAGAGAGGAAGGATGGATAGAATTTGAGGTGAACCCTGGTTCGGGGGAGACAAATTTTTAATTTGTTAAGAAAATTGACAGGGGTGGCTAGGTGGCACAGTGAGTAAAGCACTGGCCCTGAAGTCAGGAGGACCCGAGTTTGGTTCTGGCCTCAGACACTTAACCCCCACACAAAAAAGCTAGCCATGTAACCTTGGGCAAGTTACTTAACCCCAATTGCCCTCCAAAAGGCAAAAAAAAAAGAAAAGAAAAATGACAGAACCCAACAACTTAAAATTCTACAAGGGAAGTTAGTTCAAATTGTTGGAAATATTCTAAAATAAAATTCTGATGACACAAATAACCAACAATTATGAAGAAGAAAAGGGAGAACTAAAGAGACTCCTGATATGAATGATAAGAAACTAATTGACCCACTTAGATTTTTTAAAGATATGTATTGAAAATGAAAGCAAGACAGTGACTAATTCATATAAAAGAGTGGCATAATCCTATAAAAATCATAATCCTATAAGAAGAGTGTCAGGATCAATAAAACTCTGAATGAACTGACATTACCATTGAATACTAGCCAAACAGAGAGGCAAACAGCAGGTACAATGGAAAGTGGTATATTACACACAGAGGACATGAGCTTCAAAATGACCCTTGGGTAAACCACTTAACTTCATTGAAATTCAGTTTCCCCATCTCTAAAATGAAGGAATTAAACACGCTATCTGCTAAGGGCTCTTCCTACTCTAAATAAATGTTCTTATGTTTCTAGGTTTGCAGGACTTGATGAATTAGAAATCCCAGGGTCCTGAAAAAACTGATAGATAATAATAGTGCTTTACAATTATCATCTCATTTGGTCCTCAATTACTAGTTACATTCATTCTGAGCCAGTCAGTACACAAATAATTCTGTTTTGGTCAGAACCCCTGAGGGTCTTCTCCCAGATTTATTTTTTTAAGAGGTCATTCTTTGCCTCATTTCTTATTAAACCTTAATCACTGAATAGGCTTTGCCCTTAGTCCGACTGAAACTTGTTAAAGACCTTTGCTTGGAAAGGCCAAGGTTCCCCACTGCTTCCTGGGCCATCTCCAGTTGCCTGATCTATATATCTTGCCACTGGACCCAAATTGCTCATGAGGTGAAATTGAAGCTGGTGACTTTGTACAGCCCACCCTCACTTAAATTTAATTCATTTGCATGTCATGACATTACCTTCCTGATGCCATGGTCCTCTTCAAGAACAAAGGACAAACAACAGAAGACTTTGAACCTCACAACAACCCTGGAAGGTAGGCCCATTTTTCAGATGAGGAAACTAAAAGCAATTAGAGGTTAAGTGACTTGCCCAAGGTGAAATAGCTAGTAGGTATCTGAGGTTGGATTTGAACTCAGGTCTTTCTGACTCCAGGCCTACCCCTCTATCCACTGTGCTGCCTAGTTGCCTCAAAGATAATATCCCAGTCACTGTCATAATGGCTAAAAGGTGGTTAAAATGTTATGGTGAATGAGAGGGGCACCCCAAGACTGGAGAATGTTAAATGTTGTCCCCATTTCCCTTTGTTTCCATTTCTCACTTCCTCAAAGCATAATTTTATTAATGTCTAATGTCTTTATATAATAGTCAATCCCTGACTCCCCACTCCAGGATGAAGGAAGCCTCCTTTGTGACAAAGAAAAACAATTAAGCAAAACATCCAATATGGAGACTGTGTCTGACAGTATATACCGTATGACATCCTTGTGGCCTACCACTTCTCTTCCATGAGAAAAGGGGCTATGTTTCATTGTCTGTTATCTAGGAACTTCCTTGGTTTTTCCATTACTCATTTTGTGATGTCCTAATATAATCTAAATTATTCACTTTATACCTTCTGTTGCTCTCCATTTCTTGTTTGGTCCTAAATTCTTCCCATATTCATAGATCTATTCCATGCTCCTCTAATTGGCTTTTGGTATCATCCTTTACATCTAAATCATGTACCCCTTTTGACCTTATCTTGGTATATGGTATGGGATGTTGGGCTATATCTAGTTTCTGCCATATACAGTGGCCTTTTTTAAAAAATCTTTGATTTTTCTACTCTTTTAGAATCTTTTTTAAATATCTTGAAAAATGAATTCCCTGGTGACTAAAATTGTCTTACCTGTCTGTACATAACACAGTTGGTCGATGTCACTTGATCTTCCCCACTTTACCTTAATAAATGTCAATTGCTATATCCTCATATAATATTAGGATAATAGATATTCAGCTACCTGGGGCCCCTAGGCACCTTTTTAAGGTACGGAAACTGGAGACAAACTCAGCTGTAAGAGATAAAATAGACTTGATTGAATATGATATTATTTTCATCCCTGCTTTCTTTTTTTCAAAGCTCCCAGCTTTGTAGGAGTACTAGCAACCAAGCTACAAACCCTGACCAGAACAAACAACCTTAAACACAATCCTATGTACTGTGATTATGGTGCAGGGGAAAGAGACCCAAGGTCAGTGCTGTGGCATATCATTCCACCTTCTCTTACACTCAAACACGCAGATTATGACAATCACTAACTCCTTTTAGCACTTTCCACATCCAGGCTGAATCCATACCTAGATCTTTTTTCTAGATCTAATACCAGTTTACATCCCAGAAGCCCCTAAGAACTGCCTATGCTCATAGAGACTGAAATCGGTCAATCACCTCCTCAGTCATCACTTCAGCATAAAAATTATATCGGAAATCTTCAGCATATGGAATTCTCTTGTCCCTCTCAGCCCTGTGGGGTCCCAGTCTCTTGATGGTAGAGTTCAAATATGGAAGATTCATTATCACTACTCCTCTCTACTAAAGGACTTTGTGGAAGAATCACAGAATATCAAAGTTGGAAAGGAGCTCAGAGATCATCTAGTCCCACCCATTCCTGAATTAGGGTTCCCTCTATGACATAACCCAAGAAAGCTTTCTAGCCTTTACTGAAAGATCTCTGATAAGAGAGAATCTGCTGCCTTTTAAGATGGCCAATTTCACTGTGAGAGAGCATTAGGTGTAAGAGAAGTTTTTTCTCATATCAAGCCCAAATCTTCCTTTCTTCTTTTTTGTTGGGGGGAGGGGTGAGGGGAGGAGAGGCAATCAAAGTTAAGTCACTTGTCCAGGGTCACACAGCTTCAAATCTTCCTCTTTGCAACTTGTACCCAGAGTTCTTTTTTTTTTTTAAGCAATTGGGCTTAAGTAACTTGCTCAAGGTTACACGGCCAGTTATTTCTGGGTGTGATGCTAAGTATCTGAGCCCGGATTTGATCCCTAGGTCATCCCAACACTGGAGCCAGTGCTCTTACTCGCTGAGCCACCTGACCGCCCTTATGTACCCAGAGTTCTTAAAGAAATTCATCCTTCTGAGACTGAGCAGAGCAAATCTGATTTCTTGATAGCCCTTCAAATATTGGGAGCATGCTTATATATCTCCCCTAAATCATCTTCTCCAGGTTGAATATCTCCAGTTCCTTTAATCCATGTGATAACTCCAAGGCCCTTGGCCATCCAGGTTTGCCCTCCTCTGAACACGCTATAGCTTCTCCACATTTTTAAATATGTGGTTTTCCAGGCTAACCCTAGAACTCCTGATATATCAGCACCCCAATCCTGAACACTGCACTTCTACATGGAATTAAATGCTGCCTTCCTAGAGAGATAGACTATCCTGCTGGTAAACCCTGTGGAGCCCTCATTTTTCATTTAGCAGCTTCTGAATTTCCCGATCATTTAAAAAAAATTGCCTCTACATAATCTAACCTAAGATTACATTGACTTTTCTGGCAGTCTCATCATACTGGTGTTTTCGATTGAGTTTGAAGTCGACTCACCTCTACAGATCTTTTCCAATGAATTGCTCTCTAGACATAGTTCCTTTATTTTCTTCTTGTGAAATTAGATTTTCAAGAACTCAAGTTTAAAACTATGACATCTAACATATTAGCTGTTCCTCTCAGCGTTATGTTTTCTGTCTGCAAATTTTATTAATTTGGTCTATGCCTTTCTTCATAGAAGATGGGAGTAACTGATTCCAGGAGTTTCTTACTATCAAGTATAAGGTTACAATTAGTTTCTTTCTCAGAGGTGTGAACAATTTTCTAATATGATGGTAGCGTTTGTAGGGGGACATCTTCATTCAAGGATCCAGACAGATAACCAAACTGGTTTTTTCTGCCTTTGTTCACAAACTTCTGATGGAATCTCACATTATAGTTCTGTCCTGGAAAGGGGAAGCTGCAAGTCAGGGAAAATAATGTTTAGTACTGGGCATACAAATAAAAGAAAGCCAGTCAACCTCTGCCTTTAAATAATTTACATATAATAGGGAAAAACAACACATATAGGGGAGATGAGGCCAAGGAAGATGGAGGATCATTTTGGATAGGGAAGTCAGAGGGAATGATTGGCAAATGATGAACACAAATGTTGACGTTAAATTAGATAACTTTTCTATGAGCCAAAGTTGGAAAGGGGGTTGGGAATAGGGAATGGGAGATGAGGGAGATGAGGAACTTGGCAAGGAGATTGTGAGGAAATGGTATTGATAGATCTGTGATCAGGACAAGACTCACTAATCAGAGCCAGGATCACAAGAGTGGAATTTGACTTCTAATAAGAGATGGAGGATGGAACTGCAAGTGCAGAGCATAAAAGGGGCTAAATTCTTCCCTTTAATTGTGTTTAGATTGTCACCTGCCATGGTTTATGGTATAAATTGTATTAGACTATGGACCAGGGCAGTATCTGATCAAACTGTAGAGCTTATTTAAATAACCTGGTAATGGGAGATGAGTTGGATGGAGGCAAATGGTAGGCTTGTTTTCTCCTCTCAGATTTTTTTCTCCTATTTTATAAAGTGCTGTAGTGAAACTCTCTCACCCACAAACACTTAATCTGAACAACAAGAAAACTCATGGAAGTGAAGGAAAAAAACTGGTTGAGTACATTTGCAAAATATTCCAGAGAGAATGATGGAAGATCAATGTTTCGTGGTGACCTTTCTTTGCATGTTGAATATTTTTACTCATCCTTTAAAGATAAATATTTATTAAATGCCTATTCTGCATGAATCCCCTGCCCTTAAGGAACTGGGGAGATTATATACAGATATAATGTTGAAAACATAAAAACAAATCATACCAAAAAATCTGGGTATCAAAAGAAGTTTATTGAGGAGAAATCCAGAGAAATTGGACGCCCCTGGCCAAAAGTGGATTCCACCCTTCTTTAGGAAGGAGAAGTGGGGGATACAAAAGAGAATCAACTTTTATACCATTAGCTCAGTGCAGACCCTCCCTTGAGAGAACGGACTGGTTTGTTCTCTTCTGGGTATACCCCTCCCATTATCATGTATTATTGCTAATGAGGCTCTAATTTTATGCTGGGTATGTTAAATAATATACATAATATGTGAGGTTCATTAAGCAAGCACAGTCATAACCCTGGAATACTGATCCCTCACCAGCTTAGCACAGATCTGTCCTTATCTTGGCCCGAGAGTCCCAAGGCTGCTGTCTGCTTTCTGATTGGTTGGATCCATCTGCTGTCTGTTAGCTTCCTTTATCTTACTTGGGTGATGTCTTAGCAATTCTATGGAAGCTCAGCCTCCCTACTGTTTCTTACAGTTTATTATCAGTTTTTTACTTCAATAATTTTTAACATTTCTGTGGAAACTTAACCCTTTGCTATCTCACATATATATGTATATATATACACACACACACATATATACATATACACACACATACATACACACACTATATATACACACACATATATACATATACACATATAAGTAAATAGAGGGTAGTTTGAGGAGAGAGTAGTAACTGGGAGGATCAAGTGACGTTAGACAAATCACCTTAACTTTGAGGTTTCATTTTTTATCTATGAGTGGAGGGGCTAAATAACTATGATTCTATGATTCTCTAATATTCTGTGTGTAAGGGTGAACTAGGATGGCTAGGTGGCGCCATAGGGCATAGAGTATCCACCCCGGAGTAAGGAAAAGTTATTTTCCTGAGTTGAAATCCGGCCTCAAACACTTTCTAGCTGAGTGACCCTGGGAAAGTCACTTAGCCCTACTTGCCTCAGTTTCCTCGTTTGTAAAATGAGCTCGAGAAGGAAATGGCAAACCACTCCAATATCTTTGCCAAGATAATCCCAAATCAGGTGGTGAAGAGTCAGACACAATAGAAAGGACTGAACCACAACAACACCAAAGGAGAAGCACTAAACCCAGTCCTTACAAGCATGCCTAGAGATAATGATGTGATTCTCTCCATGAAAGAGTCTGGGAGCTTGCTTCAGAGAGAGTCATTGTGCTGACAGTTAACAGAAGCTCCTTGAGGGCAATTTGGAACATGTTTAGACATTGTGTAACTAACTGGTCATAGTCTGCTAACCATGTGCTAAAGAAGATACTTTTTGGGGTGGCTAGGTGGTACAGTGAATAGAGCACTGGCCCTGGAGTCAGGAGGACCTGAGTTCAAATCTGACCTCAAACACTTAACACTTACTAGCCATGTGACCTTGGGCAAGTCACTTAACTCCAATTGCCCTGCCTTCCCTCCTCCAAAAAGCAAAAAAAAAAAAAAAGATACTTTTCACTTGCCTGGTGGTGCATTTAAAATACACTAGCCAACTATAGTAACCTCACCTTCTCTTTGTTTGACTCTTCTCTCCGTGTGACTTTTTTCTGGACGACACTGTCTGGCAAGGCCCCTAAGGCTCTCTCCCTTCCTGGCTAACCTGTAACTTGGAAATACAGGACTCTGATCTTTGCCTTTATATTTGCTCTTTAGCTTTGCATGAAAAAAAGTCGGAGGCTACGACCGAGGTTCTGAAAGGCTGGCAGTTAAGTCCACAGCAGGTTTTTCGTCCAAGCCATCATAGATGATCAAGGAGCAACCTTCAGGACCCAGTCCATTCAAGATGTGACTCATACTGAATTCCCTATTTTATAGGATGTCCTGTTACTTACCTAGTTATTCTGTTTTTTGTCTTCAATGGATGCTGGCATATAATTTGTCATCATTTTATTAATGAGCTTTTACTCATCATAAGCACTGCAAAGAAGACTAACCAAAGGAAAAAAATGAAAAAAGCATGAAATGATGTGTCTGATTACCTTTTTAGCACAGAATGAAACTAGCCCCTGAAAAACTCCTTTATGTGACTTTTCAAGAAGCAACTGCGGACAATCTTTCAATTTATTTTCTGGTTTCCTTTATATATTAAGAATGCTAACATGTATATAACTCAGTTCTTCTAGAGGCACCATAGTTCATTGACTACTGGACAAAAGTTACATATTGATTGACAATGATTAAATTAGTTTTTGCAGATGGTCTAAAATCTGATTTTTAACACCTTCGTCCTTTTAGCTATTCTACCAACATCTCTGCAAAAGTGGAAGGAAGGTGCAGAGAATCATTTTGAACCTTTGTCTAGTTCAAAGGGGCAGCTAGGTGGGACAGTGGATAAAAAGTGGATAGTCAGGAGGATCTGAGTTCAAATCTGGCTTCAGACACTTACTAGCTATGTGACTATGGGCAAGTCACTTAACCCAGTTTTCCTCAGTTTCCTCGTCTGTAAAATGAGCTGGAGAAGGAAACAGCAAACCACTCCAGTATCTTTGCCAAGAAAACCCCAAATGGGGACTCAACAGCATGTAATTGAAGGGTTGATGTTATCATCAAAAACCATCTGCGGGCCAGCCTTGTAATACGTTGGTGCTCTGACAGTAGACAAGCTGTCACTTTGCCCTTATTCAAAGCCTTTCCAGTTTGGTAGGATTTACTACAATGTTTACTTCAAGAATCAAGAGTCACTTCTACACCATTCTGAGTAATCAGAGCAAGATTATTACAACTTCACAGCTCCATGTTCACCAAATTCTCCATTTGCTTGAAATAGCGGTCTTTGACAATGTCAATCACCCTTTTCTCCTTTATACTCTCTTCTCTCTAGGTTTTCAGAACACCACTCTCCCCTGGTTCCCCTCACTCCTCGTAGGTCATTCCTCAGTCTCCCTTGCTGCACTCTCATCCAGGTCACTTCCCCTAAATATGAGTGTCCTACAAGGCTCTGTCCTAGACCTTTATTCTCCCTCTGTTACCACTTCATTTGGTGATCTCAACACCTCCCATGAATTTAATTATCTCTAAGCTAATAATTCTCAAATCTTCCTATTATCCTGCCCTAAATCTCTCTGCTGACCTCCAGACTCACATCTCCAACTGTCTTTCAGACATCTTGAACTGGATGTCCATTAGACATCTTAAACTCAGCATATACAAAACTATACTCATCTTTCCCCTAAACCCTCCCTTTCTCTAAACTTCCCTGTTACCATCATGGGCATCACCATTCACCCAGTTCCCCAGGTTTGCAACCTAGGTGTCATCCTCAGTCATCACTTTTGCTTACTCTTATAACCAATCTGTTGCTAAGGCTTATTGATTTCACCTTAGCACCGTCCTTTCTCTGATATCACCACCACTGTGGTGTAAGCTCTCATCATCTCCTGCTTGGACCATGGCAATATCCTGCTGGTGACTGCCTTCATCGTGTCTCCTTACCCTAATCCATCCTCCATGAAGCCATCAAAGTGATTTTCCTAAAGCACAGGTTCAAGCATGTCATTTCCCTGATCAATAAACTCCCTATTGCCTCCACAATCAAATGCAAAATCCTTTGCCGTTCAAAGCCCTTCATAACCTAGCCCCACCTCCCTCAACTTTCCAGCTTTCTCAGATTTTATGCTCTACCCTCATTTGACCTCCTTGCTCTTCCAGGAATAACACTCTCTCTCAATTCTGGGCATTTTCATTGACTGACCTCCATACCTTAAATGCTTTCCCTCCTTACTTCTGCCTATTGGCTTGACTAGCTTCCTTCAAGTCTCAGCTAAAATCCTACCTTCTACAGAGAAAGGAAACTGTTCCCAATCCTTTTAATTTCAGTGCCTTGGCTCTGTTAACTATTTCCTGTTCTGTATATGCATACATACATATTTGTACATATTTGCTTGTTATCTCTACCATTGGACTGTGAGTTCCTCAAGGACAGAGGATATTTTCTGTCTTTATTTGTATCCCCAACACTTAGCCCAGTGCTTATCAAATAGCAGATACTTAATATGCTTATTAACCAACATAATGAATTATCCATCCACACACCTATATTCTTATTCTTATAAAATACTTATGAGACTAGACCAAGCATATAAATCTGATGATTTTCTACAGCAGACAGTTGTTGTTGTTGTTTTTTAAGCACTTGAGGTTAAGTAACTTGCTCAAAGTTACACGGCCAGTTATTTCTGGGTGTAGTGCTAAGTATCGGAGCCCGGATTTGATCCCCGAGGTCATCCGAACTCTGAGGCCAGTGCTCTTACTCACTGCACCACCTGGCCGCCCAGCAGACAGTTTCTTAACAGTCACATAACTGAGTGAACAGCATAAAGGATATGAGATCCAGGGTGTGTTAATTAAAAAAAAAAAAACTAAAAACAGATTCAGTAGAACTAAAAAGCCATAAAGACTTTCTTTCAACAAGGTGTCTCCCATCTATATGATAAAATTATACAAGATTCCTTGATAAATGGAATGATAAGAATAAAATCACTGAATAACTCCCTGATTACCAGCATCAAGTAAATCATAAAACAGGGAGACATGCCATGAGAGGTGTTTGCCAGTATCCGGGGGGGGGGGGCACCCTTTTGGATCCAAATGGAAGATGAATGGCAAAAATCCCCCAGATATTCCTATTTGAAAAAATATATCAATTGCATTAAACTCCCAAACATCAATGAGATAGTCATCCAACAGAGAGGTCTAGTAATGTATGCAGAAAAAAATCAAGTCGAATAATGAAAGTATACTATACTGTCCAGATTATGCCATGCATAAACAGCCCATTGGTTTATAAATATATACATACATACACATAGAGAGAAAGACAGAGAGACATAGAAGACAGTGAGCTGGGCCCAGAATGGAAAAGAAGGAAGACAGAGCTTGACTGTATTTGGGAAACTGTACGATACTATTAATGATTCCAAGTTATTACTTGTCACAAAAATCCATCTTTTTGAAACCAGAATCCTGCCCACAATGTTGTATGACTAAGAATCATGGAATATTATAGTCTCTACAGAATTAAAATTCCAGGTGACCCAAAAGGTAGTAGAGAAGACTCACAGAGGGTGAAAGTAGAGTACAGTATATAGCAATGATAATTTGTATATAATAAAACAACAAGGAAATATAAAAAGATAAGAAAAAACAGGTGGGCTAGTCATGTAACATGGTTAACAGATATATGAACAACCCCAGTGCTACACCAAAACCCACACAGTGTTTAAGGGTCTAGAAAACCTGTAGTGCATTGGTAGATGCATTGGGAGAATGTGAATGAGCAGAAGAAAGAATAACTACATTGCATTCTGTACCAATGGATGGAGTACCTACACCAGTAAAGATTACATATCCATTGACAGATTCTAAATGTATTAGAAAATGAATCCATGGGGCAGCTAGGTGGCATAGTGAGTACAGCACTGGCCCTGGAGTCAAGAGGACCTGAGTTCAAATACAGCCTCAGACACTTAACACAAACAAACTAGCAGTGTCACCTTGGACAAGTCACTTAACCCCAATTGCCCCTCCAAAAAGCAAAAAAAAGAAAAGAAAATTAATCCCTGTCCAATTCATTTTAACTTAATTGATTTTTCTGTACATTTTTTCTCTATAAAGTTTCAGAAGAGTTATGGGTTGCTGGTGTATTCCTTTATGGAAAAAAAGAATCCTCTTGTAGCACAGAGCTATAGAAGGTCTGTATCTTAGGATGCATGTAGGGGCAATGTGATGTAGTAGAAAGAATGCTGGGGTGGGAATCAGATGATTTACATTTGAATCCTGGCTCTCAGTAACTCTAGTCAAGTCACTCAAGCCTCAATTCCCTCATCTGTAAAAAATAGGAATAATAGTGTTTGAAATACCTATTGTCAAGATTATTATAAGAAAAGTATTTTGTAATCCTTAAAATGTTATATGAATGAGCTGTTATAATCTTGTTTTGTGTTGATTTTGTTTTAACCACTACTAGGTTAAGGTCAAGTCAATTCTATACCCCACCAAAACCAAGATCTCAGGGCTGGAAAACCACATTGGCACTTCAGTCCACCTATTCACCTAGTAGGAATGCTCATTTCCCTGAATCTCTATAGAGTACATCTAAAGTTTTCTTTAAGTCTGCTTGTTCTCCTAGAAGTTCCCCCAGTTCTATTTTCATTATAGAATTGATATCCAAGATTTTTCTTTGTTCTAAGGTACTACTACTTATCCAACATTGAGGGTCAGCCCAATGTTACTACACCTAATACAAGGTTCTACATGAAAATGCCCCACTCTGTCCTGCTTTCACCGAGGTATCCAGTGTCATCTTCATCCATTTCTAAGTTTCTCCAAAAACCCTTCTTCAAAAATATATTCCAATTTTCTCTTCTTCAAAATAACATTATTCTTTCATTCCAACATCTTGGACCCTTGTAAACCCAAAACAAAGAGGCTCATGCTCACCTCACACCTCTCCATTGTCTTGGACATTTTGAGTTTGAGATATCTATGTGATATCCAATTTGAGATGTCTAATAGACAGTTGGTAGTATGAGATGAGGTCAAGAGAGAGGTGAGGGCTAGATAAATAAATTGGAGAATCACCCACATGGAGATGATAATGAAAGCCATGGGAAATAATGAGATCATGAAGTGAAGTAATATAGAGGAAGAAGACGGTCCAGGATGGAGCCTTGGGAAATACGGTTAATTGTCAGGACCTTGAGAAAGATCCAGCAAAGGAAAATGAGAAGACTATCAGTCATACAGATAAGAAGAGAACCAGGAAAGAGCAGTGAAAACCTTGAAAGTATCCAGTACAGGGTAGCACCAAAAGTTGCAGAGAGGTCAAGTAGAATGAAGATAAAGAATAGGTTGTTAAATTTGGCAATTAAGAAATCATTAGTAACTCTGGGGAGAATAGTATCAGCGTTATTTCAGAGTAGTCTCAGAAGCCAAATAGCAAAGGGTTTAGAAGAAAGAGAAGAAGAGGCACTAATTATTTTTAGTTTATTCAAGAAAATTAGCCACAAAAAGAAGGGTGATAGTTAGGAAGCTCTTAGTAACTACTTGCTGATTTGATTGGTCAAATTACCACATTGGCCTTTACAGACAGGAACATTGAGACTGGGATTTCAAACCTGTCCTTGATAGTAAAAGAGATTAGGGTTGGTTTTTATTTTTTTTAATCTTTGGATATATTTTCCATTTTTTATCTGTCTGTTGACATTTCTTAAATGTCCTTGAAATAAATGACCTTTGCTTAGTTGGCTTTCTTGTCAAGCTTTAAATTTGCTTTTCCTTCTACTGCTCTTCTCGTTTATGAGGCAATACGGTCCATAATAATATTCATGTATGATTGTATAAGTGAGTTTATATTCTTAACCACATTGTTTTGACAATCATATTTCTAAGGCTGTCAAAGAGATACAGAAGTTACTGAGCGCGGCCATTTCTAAGCCTTTTTGGTCCCATTTTATGACAATTTATTTGCATTGGTTAAATTTTTGCAAGAAATTGTTATTATCTGTTTCAAGTCTCTTTTCTCCATTCATTTCCCTTTTTTTTTGGCATCAGTAACTCATTTAAATAGGTCAGATTGGAATTATTTTACTCACTTGTCTTATCTTATCATTTTTAATTCTTTTAATTCTGTATTTATTTTAATCTTTGTGGTCTGACTATACACAGAGAGTTCACTTAGTAATGATGACCCCCACAGCAGTTATGAGCCATTTCTCATCTTGAAATGTCATCAGTTTTTTATGTTAATTATAAACTCCATATCTAGCACCTTCTTTTTTCTAGATGGTATTCTGGGTTTACAGATGTGTCTTTATTGACATCTATACCAAACTTTTGAACTTTCTCATTCCTTAATACTGAACCATATCATAGCTGTTTGTTTTGGGATTTTGGGGTTTTGTTTTGGAGGTGTTTTGGGAGGGCAGGAGTTGGCTATCTTTCCCTATGTTCACCTTTCTTTGAATTCACCTATTTTCAGGCCTTTGCTAACTTAATTTGAAGGGTGTTATCAAGTTCCTCCTAAAATTTCTGTATCTCCTTCTCTGCAGCCCATGTTGGCACATAAGCTACAATTATTTTCACAAAGGTCTTTTTGCACATATTTACAATAAGCACTGCAATACAAGATGACCAGATGTCCCATTTGAATATGTTTCTTCTTGCCTTTGCACACAAAATAAAGCTAACCCCACCACCTTCTTTATTTACTTTTCCAAAAAGAACCACCATACTTTTGTAGCTGTCCCTTCGTCTTCAGATTTCAATGATAATGAGAATATCAAGACTGACAATTCAATTCCTCTTATAATATTTCTATTTCTTGGGCAATGGACAAGGAGCTTACATGTAATGTATCAATAGATAAGTTAATGTTTACAGAAGTCATAAAACTAATTCTTGGCACCCTCTTTTCTCTCACACTGCCATGTCGGAAGGTGCTCACAAGACTGTGAACCATTATTTTGTTTTCCTTTGTTTTGTGGGTTCCCATAGCTAAAAAGTTCATGAGCCTTTCTATACTTAGCTAAGCTAGTCCTCAGAAAGCAGGCATGGTTTGTTACCAGAACCATTCTCAAAACCTTTATACCATGGTAGAAATTTCCAGAGATTACTCTATGCTGGCATAGCCTTCAAAAATTTAGAATCATCTCAAAACGGCAATGAAACCTTGGAGTTGGACCTTGTAGAGGAACCATTATGGTTCTGGTTACTTAACCATTTTTCTAGCCATTTGACAGTACCATCAATCTAGCCTATATCTCTCCATCTCATCTATAAAGACATGAAAGATTTTATCAGACATCCTCCTGAAGCATGTATACTACATCTATGGCATTCTTCTGATCAAGTCAAATAATCTAATTGGAAAAGGACAAGGTTAGTCTGTCATGATTCGTTCTTAAAGAAGTTCCCCTGGCAATAATCCCTTTCTAAATATTCACAAATAGTGTCTTTGATGATACGTTATAGAATTTTGACAGGAATTGAAGTCAAGATCTTTGGACACTAGACAGAATATCTTTTTTCATTGATTGGGACCTTTGTTACTTTCCAGTCCCATGGTACCTCTCCCTTTCTCCAGAATTTTTTCAAAGTTCACCAGTAGAAGCTCAGCAGTCTTAGATCTTTCATTACTTTAGCATTCAGATAATCACAGAATTCTAAATTTGAAAAGGACCTCAGCAGCCAACTCATTTGACCCATGCCTTGGACAGCTACACATTGTGTGACAAAGGGCAAGTCATTCAACCTCTAATTCACCAAATGGGGCTAATTACACCCATACCTCACAAAATTGTTATAAGGCCTAAATGAGAGAAAATGTATGAAGTTGGTTTTCTAAAACTTTGAGTCGATTTACCTGAGTCTGGTACCTGAGATTCATTAAGGGTGTCTAGGTACTTTCTCACCATCTTTTCTCTTGCCTTGGGTTTTAATGTCCCTCTTGTTAACCATTTTTGCTCTGTCCTTCCCAATCCAAAGATCATTCCTTTTTGGTAGGGAAAAGAGAAAGTTGAGTTGAATGATTCTACCTTCTCTCCCTGAACAATTATTGTAGTTTCATCAATCCAGAACTAGGGTCCTTATTCTTTCATCATTGAAGCTCTTGCCCCTAACCTAGCTAGAAAACCAATGAAATATTTTAAAATCCTGCTCATTGTCTTAAGCTTTCATCACTGTTTCTACTTATCTGAATGTAAACGTTCCTGGCGCTCTTATACCACTGTCTGGCTTTGTTCCTTAGCTCTCCTTACCTCCATCTCCCATACAAATCTTTTAAAAACCTAAGGAGTAGGTGAGTTCCTTGTGTATCCACATTGGTTTGTTTAAATTGCTTTCCCTTCTCTTCCTTATCACAATCCTTTGTGTTCTCACACACTATTCTTGAGGATATCCTAACTCTTTGGGGCTGACATCTCCTGTAGGACTTTAGGCTATAGGATCCTCCCTATCCTTTCTCTGAATTCATAGAAATCCACTATTCCAAGATCTAAGATGGGCTTTATCCTCTACGTAAACAATATACTTTATGGAGTGGTCATGTCCCCCCAAGGCTTCCATCATTTCTACTTCAGCAATTCCTAAACCACTAGAATCAGGTTCAGAATTGCAGTTTCCCTCAAAGTTTCCTTTATTGGATCTTCCTCCAGGTCACAGTACTAAACTGGAAGGCCTTCCTCACCTGACCCTCTCTTGACCCTCTTCTTCCACTATACTATCTCTATGTTTTCCAACCAAGCAGCTTACTCAGAGGGGTAGGAGGGAAAAAAGTCTGTTATCTCACCTAAGTGGGGAAATCTAGGGGGTTAAAGTCAGTGAGCTTTCACTGACCTTTCTAAAACTTTCCTGTTTTAGCCTTATCTGTGATCCTTCAAATCAAATTATCTGCTCTTCAAGTTGAGGGAACACTCTGCTATTAACACTTCCTTCTGCCATAGTAGAGTCTAATCTCTTAGACTTCCCTGTTCCCACAGGTCCCTCCTGTCAGGCCTAATGAATTGAAACATAGAAATGTGTCCTTAGCATTTACTTGCTCCTGACCCCCTTCCCCTCACCCCAAGTCACCCTGAAACCTCCTCTTCTCCTCACTACCCTGCTAACCCAAGCCCCTTCTTCCCTCAGATTTCCTTGTCTCCTCTCTTCTTCCCTTAGGCCTCCCTGATTTCCCCCTCCCCTCAGACATTCCTAACTCACCATTCCTTTCTCTCCTCCCAGACTTCCCTCCTCCCCTTCCCTCTCAGGTCCTCCAGACACCAGCCATCTGAAGCTTCCCCTTACCTACTCCTCTCCCCACTCCCCAGGCCTCCCTGAATACTTCAAATCACAAGATGGATGAAGAACTATGCCAGACACTCACTCAACGTTATGTGAGTGTCATGAATCGGTTGCAGAGCCTGGGCTACAACGGGCGGGTCCATCCAGGGCTGACAGAGCAATTGGTTAATGCCTATGGTATCCTGAGGGAACGGCCTGAGCTGGCAGCCTCTGAAGGTGGCTCTTACACCATGGACTTCCTCCAGCGGGTGATCATAGAGACAGTGCCCCCCAGCGTGCTAAATGATGCCCTGCTTCTTCTCTCCTGCCTCAACCAACTCTCCCATGACGATGGCAAACCTATGTTCATCTGGTGATGGAAGCCTGCTAAGCACCAAGTGCTGGCACCAGCCACACCCTCATGTCAGCCATGAGGCCTATTAGGCCCCAGGCATGACCACCTTACCATGGGCAAGGTCCCCCTCCCCTGGGTTCCCCCACACACCAAGCAAAGCTATTAAAGCTATTAATTGCTAGGCAAGGAATCAGTACTCCTGGGTTTTTGGTACCCAAATTCTCATCAGAGGCAGGTAAAGAGGGCACTGCTAGAGTTACCATCAGTCTCTATCTCTCACCATGCTCTCAGGTTGCTGTTTGTGCCTTTTTAGGCCTAGCTTAAGCCCCCAAAAGTCCCAGTCTTGGGGGGTGTTGGTAGGATGGGGAAGACAGTAAATTTTTGTGTGCCTTTGGGTGAGTCACCAGGGTATTTACTTTTTCAGTCAATGGATAAAACAATCCCTCTATCCCTTTCTCCCCTCCACCTTCTTTTCATAGTCCCTGTCATCTTCCACAGCTCTTTAGGAACAAATAATTGCCCCCCACTTTAGTCACTCTCATTACCTACATTTCTATGTGATGGAGGGAGACCTTAGAGCTGAGAATTAGGGTTAGTTCCCCTTCCTCTCAGTTTCTTCAAACTATACCAGAACCTAAGAAGGCTTGAAAAAAAAGAAGAATAAGGACCCAAATTGACATCTTCAAAGATTCTGACCTTTGGGGAATTCATCAAGGTATAGTCACCAGGTAGGCTCAGAGCACTCCAGCCTCACTCAAAACATTAATCCCACAAAACCATATCAGCTAAATCCTGGTAAACCAAAGGATTGACTTTACCCCCCATCCCAGACTGAAGTAAATGGGGAATAGTTTGTTCAATTTAGAGGAATTAATTCCTCTTGGGGCTTTGCTTTTCCCTGGGAAAACAGAAAAATGAAAGAGCACTCGAGTTACCTTTTAGAGGTCTCATGGCTGACCTTTAGCTGACCTATGATCCTAGAGGACATAAAGGACAGAGGTAAAAGAGATTTTAAGGACTATGTCATCCCATCCCTTCATTTTTTATGGAAGGGAACCCAGAGACTTGGAGAGAGTGATTTGCCCAAGGTCACCCAGCTAGTTAGTAGTAGGGCAGGGCTTTGAATTCTGGGCCTTCTGATTCTAAATTGAGTTCTCTTTCAACTCTACCCTACCAGAGGAGAGATTAAGTCTTTTACCTTGAGGGCTTCTAGGAAGACTGGACTTTCAAGCTGAATCCTAAGGAACAAGTAGGATTTAAATATACAGAGTTGAGAAGCAGGTCTTTTGAAGGAAAGTGCATTTTCTGTGCCAAAGCATAGAAATTGGCAACAGCTGGGATTGTAGAAAAGACCACCCTATGATGGAGAGGAAATATGGCTAGAAAGTCAGACCAGATTGCAGGGACCTTGAATGAGAAATGTGGATTCTACTCAGTAGGCAAAAGAAAATCATTACTGGGTTTTGAGCAGTCAATGTGGTGACCTGTGGAGGCTGAATTGGAAAAGAGACTGGTTATATGAGGAAAGGAAAATAAATGTCTTTGTGTTTTTTCAGGGTCTGGTTGAAATTTTAAAGCGATAGAGAATTTTTACTATTGTATTCTTTAGAATCTAGAGCCTAGACAATAGTGTTACTTTGACACTTTCACTTTCTTTTTTCTTTCTTTTCTCTCTCTCTTTTTGTCTCTAAGTCTCCTTCCCTCGTTTCTTCAGGGGAAGTAACATAGAATAAACAGTAACAATGGAAGAAGAGCCAGGTGTGGAAAGAACAGATTTGAATTCCAGCTTTGAACATCACTAACTGTGATTTGGGGGAAAGTCAACTTTTTCTAGGCCTTAGTTTCCTTATCTGTGAAATGAGAAAAATAATCCTTCTAACACCCATTTCACCCAGTCAAAAAACATATTCTGTTATAAAGTGTGAGATATTTCTATTATTTAATAAATTGGTGAGCGGAAGAACTAGACTTGAAAGATTTTATTTCCTAACCTGGAGAAGGCATCTGAGACTTACGGATTGACAGGTTCTGTATTGCACTTTGTACTCATTGGAAACAGAGAATGATGATTACTCCAATGTCTTTCTGAAGTCTTGAGGGTAGGGATGGAGTATCACTTGAGGGGAGGGGGAAGATAAAACCTATTGGGTTTTAGATTTCAGCTTGACAAAGGATATTCTGGATTTGGACTAGATTGGAATTAAGCAGTAGAACCATCCAGACCTACTTGAGCCTAAGAGAAGCACAAGCCTAGATCTCTTAATTTAAGACAGATTAGTTAATTGGTGGAGATATGATAGAAATATTTTTTAAACACTTTCAGTCAGCCTTTACTTATATTTTTGAGTTGACTTTTCCCCCTCAATAAATATCCGTACTGAAACCAACGTGACTCTTTGAGGGAAGGGTGGACTTCAGGGGACTGTAGGCATCACTGATGATGTCACTGCTTCCCCTGGACCAGTCCAGAGTGAGCTCCTTCAGCAGACTCCGAGGTTGGAAGGCAGGCCTGGGAACTTAGTGGATAAAGCAAATAGAGCAGGTCTTTTTCTGGAAGACTTGTACTGAAATCTTTCATAGTAATACATGGTAATAGACTGACCAGGTGGTAAAAGGGCCTTTACCTAGATTCAGGAGGTAGGAATAAAGAGGGAGGTAAAAGAAAAAGATATTCTAGATCCAAATAAGTAAGACTTGGAAACAGTAAATGTGTGAAGTGAGGAAAAGGAAGGGGTCCAAGATAATACCACTAAGCTATATAAATGGATAAAGTACTGACCAATAGGAAGTCAAACAGAGTTTGATTATGTACCAGTTGAGTTTGAGGTGGGCCAGCATACAAAAAATCTAAGTGGAAATGTTCGATAGGCATTTGGAAATTTTAGGTCTAGAGATCAGAGCTGAAAATTTGGGAGTCCTTTGCCTAAGTGCCTAATTGGCAGAGGTCATAATTTTGAGGAAGTAAGGTGATCCCTTCAGCTAAATAAGATCTCTCCAGATAGCTATGATCTCTGCCTGAATTGCCACAGCCATTTGCTTCTTCATCTTTTATACAGTGTTCCTCATACCAGTTTGTACAGTTGTCTTTCTTACCCTGTCCTTATAAGCTTCCTGAGGTCAGGAACTGTCTGTCATTTATTTATAAGCCCCCTTCTGCTTCCAGACTAGGGTTGTGCAGAATGGCAAACCTCAGTAAAAGTCTGTGAAAAGAATGCAAGTTAACCAGGTCAGATTTGTAAGTAACTAACTCCAGCCACAGTTTAGCTGGACCTGCCTTGGTTATTTAACTTTGAGGTGGGGTTGCATTCTGATTCTGGAGGCCTTTGCAGACCTAACTGGTTTCTATTCCTTTGGCTGGGTTGGGACAGGCAGTATTGAGATTACAATTGATAAAGTGGATAGATCAGTTGGTAACACCCTCAAACCTACCCCAAGGCTTCATAATTTTCTGAGACTGAAAAGATGAATAAGTTTGCTCCCTAGTTACCTCTAATGCAAGAACCTCCAAAATCATTGCATTTCAGCTGCAGGCTCAAAACACAAAGATCTGGCACAGGCTGGCAGAGGTACCCAACTAGGTCCTTTTTTCCTCTCCTCAATCCATCTGGTAGCTCCGATTCCTCCCTTCTCCTGTTTTCTTTTACCTGCTGCTGTCCAGGAGACAGCGCTAGAGACCTACCGCAGTCTTAGCCACCCATCAGATGAAATAATAAGATGGCCTAATGGAGAGGGGCAGCTTGAGCCAGCCTTGGAGCAGGGAAGACGTGCTGCGTTTGAGCCCCTCCTATGACATGTACCGTGTGACCCTGGGCAAGTTTCTTTACCCCAAGGCTCCAGGGACCTCCCTCAGATCCTTAAGTCGCAGAGGGGATGGCCACTTTGACAGCGGGAAAGTCCCGTGCCGACAGCATCTCGGGTCCAGTCTGTATCCACAAAGAGGAATCGGCAAAGCTAGGACTACAGAGCAAGCACACCGCGATGCCCGTAGATGTCCGGTTTGGGGGGGTGCCTTCCTATGCCCAGGCTGCTTCCCTACAGCAGTGGGCCGGACGACCGCCCAGGGTCCTCCGAACTTCCAAATCTTATCTTGGCCGAGGCGGGACCTGCCTGGCTGGAGCGCGGGGGCGGGCTCTCGTCTTCACTTTCTCTTTCTATTTTCCGGCTTCCGCTGCCGCGGTCCTCCAAATTCAGGTAAGTAGAGGGATGTGTCCCCGGGACCTCCTTCCCGACCCTCATGCCTCTCCCGCCTTGGCCCTCCAGTCCCCTTTCTGGAGTCCCCTCCTCACCCCTCTCATGCGTTCTACTCCCTGTCTCTGCTCTCCAGGGCGCCTGGTCACCCTCTCCTACTCATCTGCCTTGCAGTCTCCTTTGGACAGATGATCGGCCTCCTCCCAGATCCCCCAGCTCGGGGGAAAGATGAAGCCCAGAGGCAGAGTCAAGCCTGGTCCTGAGGAAGGCAGGGTTGCCCCCTCTCTGCCTGTGAGACAAGCACCTCTCAAGCAGGGTCCCTCCCCTCTCTCCTTCCCCCATGCAGACCCTGAGCCCTGGTGCACCCCCAGCCAGCTGGCCCCAGAGGCTGGGAGGGCTTCGGTCATCCCCATTCCCTCACCCTGCCCTGCATGTTCTGCACAGCCTGGCCAGAGCCCTGCTCTTCCCTGCCTACTGGGCCCTGGACAGGCTTCTGGTCTGCTGTGTGCCCACTCCCCGCACTCCATTTGCCCTTTTTACTCGCTTCCCAAGGGGACTGTGTCATTTTCTGGTCACCCTACTAGGAGCTTTAGCTGCCCTGCTCCTGCTGCTAGCAGCTCTACCCCTACTGCTCCTAGGCCTGCTTTTCTGGTTACCTCTGCAGTACTGTCGACGCCCTTTCTGCTACCAGCCACCTCCTAGGAACTGGACACCACCCTCACCCTGGTGTCCCCCATCAGATCCCCACCGAAGCTTTGGCTTTCTCAGTGCCAACCTCTGCTTGCTGCCCGATGGTCTTGCCCGATTCAGCAACCTGCAGCATAGCCAGAAACGGGCAGAGAGGATCGGTACTGTCCTACTTGGAGGAGCCAAAGGGCCAAGCTATGGGGCCACAGGTTCCAGTGCTCCCCTGACTGGTTCCCTGGTAGGGGAGTTGATATCAGCCCTACCAGTTAGCCTGGACTTTGTGTGCCTTCAGGAAACATTCGATATAAGGGCAGCAAGCAGGCTGGCCCAGCTCCTGGCAACCACCCTAGGTCCTGTGATATATGATGTGGGGACCAATGGCTTCTATCCTGGGCCTCAGCTCAAACTATTGGGTAGTGGGCTTTTGCTGGTCTCCCGATACCCTGTGCTGAGTGCTAGCTTCTTACCCTTCCCTAATGGCCGGAGGGAGGATGCACTTGCCTCCAAAGGATTACTCTCTGTTCAGGTATGCAGTATTCCTAGGGGTCACTTGTGGGTCAAGGGCAGGGGCCAAAGATTGACCTAGGCTCTGGGAGAGATGGCAATGCCCGTCATGTTACAGGTGCAGCTGGGCATGCTGGAAAGGCGGAGGATTGTGGGTTACCTGCACTGTACCCATCTGCAAGCCCCTGAAGGTGAGCCAGAACCCAAGGCTAGAATGTCTTTTAAGGGGGTCTTCAACTTCCTCTTGTGACTGCTAATTTCTGGCAGCAACATACATCAACTGACTGGTTTTCACAACTTCCTCAACTATTTCCTTTCCCCTAACCCATGTCCCTGCCCCCCACCCCACCTCCCATCTCCAGCTAGAAGGGGGTTTGCTTTCTATCTCCAATGGCTGAGATCCAAGGTCATCCCATCTTTACTTACCCCTCTGTCCTGACAGTTGCCATCCCTCCAAGCCCAGCCCCTTCCCTACAACTGACTGAGTCTTGTGCTCCTCTATTGTCCTACACGGCCTCTGTCTGCCCAAGTTCACATTCCTCCATGGTTCCTCTGTCCTTCCTACCCCCACCACCCAGTTTCCAGGCATAGTTTATTTCTCTGCCAAGTTTCCACAGGGTTACAGGATCTGGCTGGGGAGAACCAGGGAGTGGGGGGGGAGGGGGGAAGGGCAGCAGGTACCCTGGCCCATTCCCTGCCTTTCCCAGAGGATTGGGCCATTCGCTGTGAGCAGCTTTCACTCCTGCTGGGCTGGGCTGAGCAGTTTGAAGCACAGAATGACAAGGATGATGATGCTGTCGCCTTCAGTGTGCTTATGGGTGACCTCAATTTTGACAACTGTTCCTCAGGTATGGGGGCAAAGGCCAAGGGAGGAAGGGGGAAGGTAGGTAGCCCTCTACCAACCAAGCTAGCATTCCTTTTCCTCCCTTCTCTCCTAAAGATGATACCCAGGAACAACAGCATGAACTGTTCACTCACTTCACAGATCCCTGTAGGTTGGGGCCAGGCCAGGAGCAGCCCTGGGCCATAGGTAGGAGGAGCCAGGGTCTGGATCACCATTCCCTATCCACCTCAACAGGAGAATCTTAAGACATGAGACATCCTTCCCTTCCACCAATAAAAATATCCCTGGGCATGGAACTAGGCTCCCCACATCACCCTTTCTCAACTGGAGGAGGCCAAGATATCCCTCTCCTCAGTCCTAAAGCCCCAGGCTTATCCTTCCTTCCCTTGGACCTGAGGGGACCAAAGGAAAGCAAGGTGTGCTCTGGACCTCACATTCCTCCCTGGTCCCCAGGAACCCTGCTGAGTGCCCCAACGCTACACTTCCCAGTGGCCTGCTGTCCTGAGAAGCTGAAAAGGCAAGTGTCACTGGAATGGGGCCCTCCATGCTGTAGCATGACCTCCTCCCTAATAATACCAGTCCTCCCTTTCTTTATTCCTCTAGTGCTCTGGAGCAGGAGGATGGGAGAAGCATGTACCTTGCACGCCCTCCCTCTGGGACCCTCCCCTCGGCATCCTGGAAGGGCAGAAGAATAGACTACATCTTATGCAGGAGAGAACCTAATACCCTTCTCATCCCAGTAAGTGCCCTAGGGGGTACAGAGGTAGCCATCTGAGGGACAGGAACAGTAACACTAGATTTTCCACTTACACTGTGAAGTCATGGGCAATTTCCTCCTGGAGAATAAGGGAGTTAGACTCTTACATCTCTAAAGTTCCTCCCTCCCAGCTCTGCTGGTCTGTGGGAGGGAGAAGAAGGGGAATCTTCCCTCATGCAGAATTCCATCCCCCCCAGGCCATAGAGCGAGTGACTTTCAGCACATGCCTGGCTGGCCTCACTGACCATCTGGCTGTAGGCCTACGACTCCAGGTGACCACAGAGCCCAGAACTACATCAGACCTGGGCAAGCCCAACATACAGAAGGACCAACAGACTGAACAATGAAAGCAGCAAACTGTGACCTCAGCTCCTCACCAGTCCCACCCCATTGGTATGGGGGCAACTTCAGGGATATTTATTGTTGCCCCAACAAGGTGCTCAGAATCCCACCCCACCCCTCACACACCCTCCTGTGCTTGTCGGTACTCATAGACGCTGCCTCGTTCAGGAAAGGAGGTCAAATGGGGTGGGGAGCCAGGGGCAGGGGCCGGCTCCTCAGGGTCCCCATAGCCACCTCCGCCGGGTGTCATCAGGCAGAAGGCATCCTGAAGAGATACATAAAGTTTAATATTGAGTTTAGGGGAGAGAAGATGAACCTCCCTGCCCACCTTTTCCTCCAGTTCTATTCTAGCATCTCCTTTTTATACTCTTCCCTTTCCTTGATGGAGCCAAATTAAACAATGAACACCAGCAATCCAGAGGTCTAAGGCTTACTTTGTGGGTGCTTGGGAGTGAGGGTGAAATTTCCCCAGTTCCCTGAGTCCCCAGGTATATGCTCTTTCCTTGGACTACTGAACAGTTCTCTCAAATTGTATTCCCTCCCTTCCTCTTGAGCCCCTTACCCCAGGGAACACAGTCACAGATGTTTTCCCCCCCAGGCTGATAGTCCGTCCATCTTTTCGGATTAACAGATTGAGTCCAGGGGCTCCGGGTTCTCCCCCTGAAAAAACCACAACAGGGAATTGAGGGAAAGGTAACATCCCACTCTTGAAACAGTAACAAAATCACTGTGCAAAGTGTGACCTTGGCTCCTTCCCAGCCCCTCCCCTGTAGTATAGGGGTCCCTTTGGTCATCCCACCAATGTAACCAATTGTAAGGAATGACCCCAAGTAGAATAAAGTTGTGAAACTTGTTGGGGGGCAGTGAAAGAAGGGGGCTGGGAGGGAGGGGTCTCACCACAGAGGCCATAGGGCTGGAAGGCTCGTCGCTCAGACAGGACAGACAACTGGGCTTTTTCTCGGAAAACAAGCTCCCTTACCACACCATCCCCGCCTCGGAAGCGGCCCCTTCCCCCTGAGCCCTCCCGTAGCTCAAACCTCCGAAGAATCACAGGGTACCTGGGGGAACAAAGAATCTGGCTCTTCCATCTCACCCAACTCCTTAGGGCAATTGCCCCAACATCACACACTCACCGACTCTCCAGGATCTCAGGGTCAGTGATGCGGGTGTTGGTCATGTGACTGTGGACCCCACTGCGTCCATGCCAGCTTGGTCCTGCTCCTGCACCCCCTGCCACTGTCTCATAGTAGCCCATGTGGGCATTTCCTAGAGTCACGTTGTTCATGCAGCCCTGAGGAAGGAGGAAAGGAATTTGGTGTGAGGAGACCAAGCCAGAGACACCCAGCCCATCCCTGAGCATTCTCCAGACCTGAGAAGCAGCACAGGCTCCAAAGGCAGCCAGTATGACATCTACTACCCGCTGGGAGGTCAGCACATTGCCCCCAACCACAGCTGCATCTGGAGATGGATCCAGGATGGAGCCCGGAGGGATCACCACCTGAACTGGAGCCAGACAGCCCTGGGGGGTTGGGGAGAGGAAGCAGAAGAGCTCAATAAGTGGAAGACACACACACCCACACCCACCCCCACACACACACAGAGTTCAGAGGATGTTACACATTCAGGTGACCCACCTGATTCAGAGGAATGTCCTGGCCTACCAGACAGCGCAAGCAGTAGATGAGAGCTGATAGTGTGATGGCTCGGGGAGCATTTAGGTTGCCGAACACCTCTGGACCTGTGCCACTAAAGTCAAAGACGGCACTGCCCTGCGGTCAGAGGACTATGTGTCATATAATACACAACCAGTCCTGGCCCAAGCACAAACCCCCCACTTCTAGGCTGAGCCCACACACCTGCCCTTGACCTCTCTCTCAACATTGGTCCTACCTCTACTGGGTTGATCTTCACTAGAAGGCGAATGGGGGAGCCATCATCCATGTGATCCTCTGCGCTCACCTCCAGCGGCAGCCCTTGTGCCTGCCGGGCTTCCCCAAAGGCCTGGAGCATCTCTCGAACAGCCAGCTCTGCATTAGCCTAGTAAAGGAGACATCATTCAGAGACCACCCTATGCTTCCCCACTGATCCCTCCCAGCTGTTACACAGAAGACTTAGCTCCCAGCAGATTCTGTGATCCAGCTTCTGCTCAGGTTCTTCTTCTTCCTCCCCTCCCCCAGCTTTATAGATCTTAACATCACCTCCACCCTCTCTCCCAAGTCCCAGGGCCCAGACCTCCACAGGTGCTCAGGAAAGGTTTGTTGAATGAATGTAAATGAACAGTACTGGAATAGGATTCCTTCACAGCCCGTACCTCGAATCCTGCTCTCACCTGGATGTGGGCCATGTAGGCCTGCACAACATCTAGTCCATACTGGCCAATGAGTTCCCGTACCAGTTGGATCCCCTTCTGATTGGCTGCCACCTGGGCCCGAAGGTCAGACAGGTTGTCATGGAGATTTCGGGTACCACTGCAGCCAGGAATCTTTCCTGGAGCCTTTAGGATTTCTGTCACAGCTGAGGGAAAGGAAAGGGGGTGGGACAAAGAGGAGGGAAAGAAGCATGGGAATCACAGGCTGATCTGTTCTCTCTCATCCCTTCTTTAGTACCCCACCTTCTTTAAACAATGTTCCTAAGCTCCATTACCAAGAAAACACTTCTGACTAGTGCTCTCCAAAGCGATCCTTGGACCCCCCCCCACCTTTCTTGAGGATACCACCTCACCACCACCACTCCCTCCTCACCCTCCTCCTGGAAGATGCCCCTGTGAACCAGCTTGAAGGATAAAAAGACAGCCCCTTCTTCTTGTAGTGCTGTGGAGTGGGGTGGCATGGAGCCTGGTGTGATGCCCCCTATATCAGCATGATGCCCTCGGCTCGCCACATAGAACACAGGGGAGGGCTGACCGGGCCAGAACACCTGGAAGTGCGGAGGGGGCAGGATCATAGAATCAGACTTAGAGCTGGAGTAAGACCTCAGGGGTCATCAAATCCAACCTCTCATTTTATAGATAAAGACTCTGAGGTCCAGAAGTTAAATGACTTACCCAAAGTGACAAACTATAATGGCAGACCCTGCATCTTCCAGGGCAGCACAGGTCCTCCCAAGGGGTGGTTATCCACCCACCCTACCCCATGGTGGTTACCCTGATATGTCTCCCCTCATCTATGCCTCCCCCCATGGCAATCTGCCACCTCACCGGAGTGATGACTGTGAGGTCTGGCAGGTGACTGCCTCCTGCTTTTGGGTGGTTGCTCAGAATTACATCCCCAGGCTGTAGATCCTCACCCAAATGACTGATCTGCAACCAGGCACAGGACAAAGGGAGAAGGTTTAATGAGGGATAGAGATGATAGGATTTAATAGTGATGAGGGAAGGTCAAAGAAGGGGTAGGTGAGACAAGTAGGTTATACAGTCCCTGTCTCTGTCAGGGATGGGAGACTGGGAATTGGGGCTGGGCCAAAGGAGAGGAGAGAAGAGAATGGGGTCTGCTCAGACCTGAAACTGCACAGTTTCTTGCATGGCACCAAGATGCACAGGAATGTGGGGTGCATTGGACACCAGGCCCCCATCAGGCCCAAAGAGAGCACAGGAAAAGTCCAGTCGTTCTTTGATGTTTGTGGAGATGGCCGTACGCTGCAGGATGCGCCCCATCTGCTCTGGAAGGGGAGGCAGAGTTATTTGCACTGTCTGAGCCCCCACTATCTTTCCTCATTCCAACCCCATCACAAAATAAACCCTCAACAGCATCAGAAGGCATCTAGTTTAACCTTCACCCAGAGTAGGAATTCCCTAGACAGGGTCATCCAGCCTTTACTTAAATATGTTATAACTCACCACTTTTCAAGCTAGCTCATTCCATTCTGATAGTTCTGATGGTCAACTTTTTCCATCCTTTCCTCCTCCTGAGCAAACATTTCCTTTGTCCTCCTCCCTTCCCCCCCCACACCCTCCTTCCTTTGCTCCTTGGCCTGAGGCCAAGAACAAGCCTAATCCCTCTTGGGTATCTGACAACAGTTTTAATATCCTAAAAATAAAACCAAGGAAAGCCCTTATTTGTGAGTGGAAATTACATGCTCCAAATTCTATGCGTTTAATGTCTTTATGACATTACATCCATGTGTGCCAGTGAATGGGGACAAATTCAGAGGTAGGTGCACATGCCTGCTGCTTTGGTAGGTTTTACAGCCCTGGCAAAGAAATGATGCTAGGATGTTCCTGGCACAGAAAGGGCACTAAATCATTGTTCAATCAAGATCAAATAACTGGAAACACAGTCAGGAAAGCCAAAGGGACAGATATGGTGAACAGCACCCCCAGCAGAAACAAAGTAAAAATTAAGAGCCAAACCAAATGCTTGAAAGAGGGAGCAAGAGATGGGTTCCAAGGTTTGGTTACAGTAGCTTGATGTACCAAGCTTGACAAAGAGTTTTCTCAACTTGCTGCTACCAGAGGGGTTCATCTGGGCCCTGGAGCCTGGGTAATGACATATTGCCTTCATCAGTTCTAGAGGATGAACTCAGCAAGTTGGCATCAGCCAGAAGGACCATATCCTTTTGACTCCACCAAGTACTAGAAATTACCCCTATGTGAGTTGCCTATCTTCACTAAGGGGGGAAGTCATGAATCCAGCAGCTCCAGATATCTGGGCCTGGTGTATGGAGCACAGCAAGGGCCAATGAAACAATGGGGTAAATACATATGGAAGCAGGAAATTATAGGCAGATCACCTGCTGCAATGGATCTGTGATTTCATGGATGGGGGTCCTCCCTCCAACAATGACACTGCCCCTATCATGTGAAACTCATGTCTATGTACTTCTATAAAAATACCACAGAAGGTTCACCCAGCCTGATGTGGGCACTCCTTTTGAGGCTGCACAGATATCAACAAAGAATGTGAATTGTCCATTGGTTATCCCTTCCTCTCCCTAGATTAATAGGCCTTTTCTACCCCATCATACATTTCTTAGATGACATTCATTTGTCACTTCTGTAAATTTGTTATACTGTAATGTTTTGAACCCAACCCATGCCCACCTGCTGTTTCTTTCTTTTTTTTTTCTTAAGCAATCGGGGTTAAGTAACTTGCTCAAGGTTACACAGCCAGTTATTTCTGGGTGTGGTGCTGAGTATCTGAGCCCGGATTTGATCCAGGTCATCCCGACACTGGAGCTGGTGCTCTTACTCGCTGAGCCACCTGGCCGCCCCATGCTGTTTCTTTTTTTGAGGTGATTTTAAACTTAAATTATTTAGACACTAGTATTCTACCACTTATCACCATACACCTCCACCAAAATAATATTGGTATTTAAAAAGTAGGTATTTAATTCAGGGAGAAACTTGGAGTTATTAAAAGAATGGCCCAATTTCCCAAGAACATACCAACTCACATTCCTATTCACTGAGTTCAGCTTATTGTCCCTTTGTAATGTCGGTCCAAGATATATAGTCTGGACAATAGTCATTCTTCATCGACTTGGATTTTCCTGTGTGGATCATTAGGCCAAATTCTTTTAAGTGACTATGGATCTCATTGAAGAGGTTCTTCAGTTTTCCAAGGGCTTGATACAATTCATTGACATTCTTTTGGGTCCTTTTTTGAAAGTTAATAATATCCTAGATTTCCACACACACACACACACACACACACACACACACACACACACACACTTTGGCATCTTCCCTCTTTTCAGAAACCTTGAGAACTGATCCTTTAGTGCCTTGCTATGCATATGATGTCTAGTCCCTTTGCTTTTCTTATCTTTGTTTTCTTCCCGGCCATTTCTGCTTCCTCATGCAGCACATCTGGGATTGTGTCCAAGTGTTACACTGTCCTTGACGGCAAAAAGAGAGATCTTGACAGTGCACTTTTCATCTCTTTGTTGATCTCCTTCCAGTTTTGTCTTTAAATGCCCTTGAGATGATTTCATTTAGTTAAGTCCCTCACCAATATCTCTTTCCCTGACCTTGCTTCTTGCTCTTTTTTTTTAGAAAAGTGTTGCTCATAATATTACACCATCCCTCTTTGTAAGATTTTTATAAACAAGTTAGTATTTTCAGTCAGTGTTACCCTTGGCTTGCTTCTTTCTCTCTCTCTCTCTCTCTCTCTCTCTCTCTCCCTCTGTCTCTCTGTTTGTCTCTCTCTCTCTCTCTTTCTCTCTCTGTCCCTCTCTCTCTCTCTCCCTCCGTCCTTCTCTCTGTCTCTGTCTGTCTCTCTCTCTCCCTCTCTCTCTGGATCTCTCTCTGTCTCTCTCTCCCTCTCTCTGTCTCTCTCTCTGTCTGTCTGTCTGTCTGTCTCTCTCTCTCTCTCTCTGTCTGTCTCTTTCTCTCTCTCTCTCTCTCTCCCTCCCTCCCTCCACCCCCCCCCCAACAAAAAAGAGCAAGTGGTTTCTGGGAGGAAATATCCAGGCTCTTCTGCTCTGCTCTTTATGGCAATTAAAATTCTTTAGCAAACAGTTGTCATTTGTGCTGGTGTCCATTCCTCTGCCTCTTTCCCACTTTTCAGCATCACTGGCAAAAGCTTGTTCCCTTCCCATATATTAATAATAATATTTGAATTTGATCCTTGTCCATAAGGATGGTCTGCCTATACAGAGCCAGCTGATTCAGGAATAACTTGTGCATCAGAGACAAGGCATTTACTGTCAGTTAAAATATTAATTATTTAATTTTTTGTGATATTATTTGATGCTTATTGCACATAATTCCTTCCGTTTCTTTTCACAAAGAAAGTATTCATAAATATAGATGAGAGGCTCCTTTGGCCTCTGACCTGTAACTTCTAATCGAATTCTTTTTTTTTTTTTTTTGCTCCCCTCCCCTCCAACCACCTTTGGATTGAAGTTACCAAGTATCCAAGCATATGTTAAGTTCATTTAGGGAATATTGTGGAGCCTTTTGTAGCTCTTCTCTGTCTCTTTATCCTCTATAACAGATGCTGACACAGAAGTTACAATCATTTTCTCAGTGGACTTTCTACAAACACTTATCTTAAGTGATGAAATACAAAATGACCAAACATCCCATGAAATATT
This sequence comes from Petaurus breviceps papuanus, assembly GCF_028583685.1. Classification (NCBI taxonomy): domain Eukaryota; kingdom Metazoa; phylum Chordata; class Mammalia; order Diprotodontia; family Petauridae; genus Petaurus; species Petaurus breviceps. The sequence goes on along the minus strand of NW_027186199.1, from coordinate 1,272,738 downwards.
TCTTGTGGCTTTTGGGCAAACGACAAAACCAACTCATTCTCCAGAGGACCTTTTACAATTACAGGGCATACAAGCAAGAAATATTTGTGCCCTTTCATTTGAATGGGGAGTGTTTTTGTTCTTTGTTCTTGTATCCCCAGCTGCCAGTACAGCCCCGGCACACAGTAGGTGCTTAATAAATACTTATTGATTGCTTTAATGGCACTAAATAAGTCACCAATTTGCTAGTATGTCTGATTTTAAAAAGGCATCCCGGAATCTACTCAATGCCACATAGCTCCTTACAATTCCATTGCAATATGCCAAGTAGAACAAAGACCACCAATGTCAGGGTTATGCTGAGCCAGCCACCCAAACCCTAACACAACAGGAAACATGGTAGACTTCATTTTGTCATAGACAAGGCATTCCCTGTTTCTTGACACAAACTCATAAAGCTAATTATCCTAAATCACTGAACTCAGTCATAAGGAACAGCCACTGATGGGTATTCACTATAATTAGTCTTGTCTAGAACTATGGGGTGCTTTCACTGAACCAACTGTATATCCAAAAAGTTGGCAGAAGCCCCTGAGTTCACCAGAGCCTGGACCAGCATTCCCAAACCCATGATAGTTCAGGTCAAGGAGTCAACACTGGTAGAGTGGACCTGGGGAAAGGAAAAAGGTTTCGTGCCAATGAAGGCCCCCTCAATGGAGAACCCTTATGCTTTCCGACTTCTCTGGATGACTGGTCCACAACTTGAATGAGTCTGTCTGAAGTGACCCTGCACAGCCTCCTCCAGCCTCATTCCCATCAGTGACTCATGGGCTGGCTAGGTGATCCACCAAGGCCAGCCAGGTTCGCCTCCTATGTCCCTTCACAGGGTGGGAACTTGCCTTCTCCTGGGTTCTTGTTGCCCCATGGATTCTGTCTTTGACTCAGATTCCCAGTTTCAATAAGGTAATCCCACATTGATGATGGAGTTCAAACCTGAGGCTAGACTTGGTCTTTAAAAGAGAAGACAGGAGAACAAAGGAATGCAGAAGTGGGTGGAGGGGTGGGGAATATAGAGACACCAATGCCTTCTGGGAATACCGTGTGCATTAAAGAACTGGTGCCAAGGGGCAGCTAGGTGGCACAGTGAATAGAGCACCAGCCCTGGAGTCAGGAGGACCTGAGGTGTCAAATCCAGCCACAGACACTTAACACTTACTAGCAGTGTGAGCTTGGGCAAGTCACTTAACCCCAACTTGCCCTGCCTTCCCACTCCAAAAAGCAAAAAAAAAAAAAAAGAATAGTGCCAAGTAAAGACCTAAAGATCTAGGCCTAGGGGGAGTCAGAGACAGGGAAATATACCAAGAAATGGAAGAGAGTCAGCATTATGCAAACGAGTGCAGGCATACACACAGGGTTCCTCAGGGGAGGAGGAGCCAAAAGGAGACAAGGAGGAGTCAAAGTAGCCATCACTAGATTGAGATGTGAGGAGGAAGGAGGATCAGCACAGCAGGGAGCAATGATAGGGAATAGCAAACCATCCCTTCACTGGTACTGTGAACCACAGGGATTCTGCTAAGTCCTAAAGGTTGCAGGAATCCTTAGCAACCCCCTAGTTCTATTTCCAAGCAGGGAAGGGGTAGAGATTTGCCAAGAATAGTGATATAACCCAAACTTTCATATGTAAGTAAATATATAATATAAAATAAAAAAATATTTATTTTATATATAAATATATTTATTTTATATATAAATATAATATACTTATTTTAAATATAATATATTTTATAGGAATATAATATATTTATTTTGTATATAAATATAATATTTTTATATAAATATAATATACTTATTTTAAATATAATATATTTTATATGAATATAATATATTTATTTTATATATAAATATAAAATATAGTTATTAGATTATTTAATATTACACAAATAAAATTTAAAATATATACATATGTGTGTATACACACAAACATATATATGCATATGTATATATCACATAATTAGATCATATAATTCTTATCATATATTATAACATAGAAAAACTGCACAGGTTCTTGGGCTGGTGGAGGCACATGGGAGTGGGGATGGGAGTGCATTTGACTTTCTTAGTAATCCTTGCATTCTTTTCCCTTAGGTATATACTATATAAAAACCTGGAAGACTGTAGATCCCTTGGGAAGGAGAAAGTCCCCTGGAGAGAAAAGATGTTTCTTTGGTCTCTCCAATACAAAAAGTATTTCCCCTTGGTGCGGGTGAGGGGGAGACAAGGGTACCCACTCAGGGTAGTGATATATAAATCAATCAAAAAACATTTATTAAACACCTACAATGACGCCAAGCCCTGTGCTGAGTATTAGAGATACAAAGAAAGGTAAAGACAGTCCCTAACCTAAAGGAGCTAACACTAAAGGAGAACCATAAATCTAGAGATCTAGAAAACCCGTTAAGGAGTGCTTATATGGCTATCCAAAAAGGAAAACAGGCTCCCTTGAGAGGTACTGACTTCCCCCTCATTAGATGTTTTCAAACAGGGTATGGATAACCATTTGAAATATATCGGGGGTGCGGGGAGGTCCTTTTCATGGATGCATGAGACTAGATGGCTCTTTCCAATCCTGAAATTTTATGATCCTTGTGATTCCAATATTCCCAGAAGAAACCCTGGTTGGGAGCATTAGCCAGAAGATATGACCTTTAAGAAATCATCTGGTGCAGATAGGTGGGTTCAAATGTGACCTCAGACACTTGACACACTTACTAGCTGTGTGATCTTGGGCAAGTCACTTAACCCCAATTGCCTTGCCTTCCCCCCTTCAAAAAGAAAAAAAAAGAAATCATCAAAACTGAGTTTTGTGTATGTGAGTCTAGAGTCTCAGCAATAGGCTGACATAGACTATAGCAGATTGGCCATAAAGCTGAAGACAAATGTCTTCTTTTATGAACAGAGAAGATGGACAAGTGTGATATATTAAGTGGGCCTCAAGAGGTCAGTCTGTGCAACCCTGCAAATAGAGTCCCCAGTACCATGAAGTGAGGAAATAGGAAGTGGGAACAGGGAAGCCAAACTTTAAACAGAAAAGTAGACTTGAGTTTGCATTTCTGTAGTTCTTATCCCCACCCCCTGGAGAGCCAGCCACGTGTGGCCTAGCAGAGCAGAAAGGACCTTAGCTAGTACTAGGTTTAGGGATCTGGCTGAGAGTGATAATTCCTTTAATTCTCCTTAAGTTCTCCTTAAATCTTCCCTAACCCAGGACTTTCACCCAATCTTTATGTCATGGTTTTAAATTTCTTCACCACCCTGATCACCCTCCTCTGGATATACCCAACTTGTCCTTTCTAAATGTCCTTTCTAAACTGTAGCATCAGGCAAAGAACAGAAGGAAAATCACCCTTGTTTGTTCTAGATGATTTACCTCTATTAACTCAGGTCAGGCAGACAAGTACCAAAGTACATGCTTAAATGTGTTCATTGGTTCATTGGTTCATTTGGGGTCTTGGCTCTTCCTGGAAACAAATGGAAAATCAGGTTTCCCTCCCTAAAAAACTTGCATTTGACCCTTCCATTTCTTCAAGCTATCTTCTTCAAGCTACTGCCCCACTTTTCCCTTGCAATCTGACTTGTTATGACTCGACTGAAACTTTCTCCAAGGTTACCATCTCTTAATTGCTCAATCCATGGCCTTCTGAGTCCTCATCCTTCCAGACCCCTCTGGAGCATTTCACCATATTGACCATGCTCTTCTCCTGAATGCTCTCTCCTCCATTGGTTTTTGTTACATGGTTGTCTTCATATCTTACTGACCACCCCTTACTCTCCTTTGGTGGATCATCATTCATATCCTGCCCCCGTACATGGGTGTGCTCCAATCCTCTATCCTGGGCCCTTTTCTCTCCCTATATTCTCTCTCTATGATCTTAGTTTAGAACTCATCTTCCCTCCCAAAACTCTCCCTTCTTCTAGCTTCTCTATTACTGTCAAAGGTACCAGTCTTTCCAGTCACACAAGTTCACAAACTAAGTCACACTCAATTCTTCACTCCCTTCCCTCAAATCAGATACTCAGTGTTTTGTAAACATGGGAGAGGCAATAGTTTCCCTAGGCCTGCACATTCACTCTGGCCCTGGCAACTTACCCAGTTCTTGAACTCAGAGTGCAGAAAATACTCCGTGGGGTAAATGGCACACAACTGGGCCAAGTTTAAGCCAAATATCCTTGGTACATAATTGTTGCCTCAAGCACTTATTTAAAACATACTCCCTAATCCAAGCAGACTCCAGGGACATCTCTGGGATTTAAAAGCAAGGGAACTGTGCAAAAGAAGCTATAATTATCCATGACCATCCAGAGAAGGCTAATTCCTGAGCCTCTGTTTTTGCATTCTGAAATTCGGTCTATGCTAACAAACCAACTGAAATAGTTTCAATTGTCATGCCAGGGGGATCCTTTGAACCTGGAACCAAGACAACACAGCTTACCAATTCTTCCTCTACTGAATTTCTTCTGTCCATTTCGCCTTTCTCCACTTAATGCAGCTGCCACTCTGGTTTAACTCTATCACCTGAGCTTTGAGAATACTCTCCATTCTCTCTCTGCTTCTAGCTCTTCTCTCTCTGATCCATCCTCCACATATCTTCTAAAATGATATTCCTGGGGTGGCTAGGTGGCTCAGTGAGTAAGAGCGCTGGCCCCAGTGTAGAGAGGACCCGGGATTGGTTCCAGCCTCAGATACTTAACACCCACACAAAATAACTGGCTGTATAACCTTGGGCAAGTTACTTAAGCCCAATTGCTTTAAAAATAATAATAATAAAATAAAATTATGTTCCCAAAATACAGCTGTGACCAGGCTGATTCTCTGCTCAAGAAGTTTCAATGGATCACTATTTCCTCTAGGATAAAAACAAAACAAAACAAACTCTGCTTCATGATCAGTTTCTCTCCTATCTTTCCAGAAGTTATTTCACATGACTTCCTAACCTTCATGTTCTCTTCTCTCAAGCCAAACAGATCTAATTGCAATTCCCTGGAAGTGATTCTTTCTCTTGCAACCATATCTTTAACCAAGATGTGTACCATGTCCAGTTCTTGGAACACCTAGCTCCCTTCAAGACCCAGCTTAAAGCCACCGTCTACCATCTACATGATACCTTGACCTCCTTCCCCTATCATTAGTGCTATCCAACCCTAAGTGACTTTGTTTTATTTTACTTTGTGTCTAATTGCTATTTTCCTCTAGTAAAATATAAATGTCTCAAAGGCAGAGACTGCTTCCTTTTTGTATCCCCAGCATCATCTTACATGTGATAGGTACTAAAAAAAATGCTTAGTAAATGTAAAAATGAGAGAACAAGTCAGATTAATGAAGGAGACAACCTATATATAAACTTTGTACAGGAAAATATGGAGATAATCACAGAGAAAAGGCGCTGAGATTAAAAGGCACCAGGAAAGGCTTCTTAAAGACAGAATTTTAGGTGAGACTTGAAGGAAGCCGGGGACATCAGGAGGTAGAGATGAGGAGGGAGAGCATTCCAGGCATGAGGATTAGGCAGGGAAAATGCCTGGAGCCAAGACATCTTGTTTGAGGAACACAGCAATGATATGAGAGCCATTGGATTGTAGAGTACCTGGAAGGCAGTAAGGTCTAAGGAGACTGGAAAATTAAATAGATGCGTTTAGTTCTAAGGACAACATCTGAAAACTTCATAGGAAAAGTGGACAATGGTCCTGATGCAGGGCCTTTCAGAAAACACAGCTCTGTAAAAGGGCAGTTGAGTGGTTGCTGACCAGGCCCAACCTTGGCTGGAAGGGTTATTTACCCTGCTTGGCTTTCAGAGGTCTCAAATTTGTCCATCAGATTTATATCTTCTGTTCTTTTAGTCCTAAGATGTCTTCTAAGTCTTAAGTAGTTAGGGAGGATGGGTAGAGAAAGGGAGAGAAGAAAGGAGATAGCCAAGTCATGTCGATTTTACCTTTGCAATATCTCACCTATAGCCCTTTTTCTCCTGATTCTGCCACCACACGGATGCAAGCCCTCATCACCTCACACCTAGACTATTTAAATCACCACCTGCTTCAGGTTTTCCCCACTCCAGTTCATTCTCCATGTAGCTACTGAAAGGATCATTATAAAGCACTAGGGTCTCACCACGTCCATACCTTATACAATAAACTCCAATGTCACCTCCCTGAGGCTGCCAGGATCAAAAATAAAATCTTCTGCTTGGCATTCAGAGCCTTTTTTAACTGTTCCCTTCCTACTTTTCCAGTCTCCTTAGACTTTACTGCCTTCCAGGTGCTCTACAATGCAATGGCTCTCATGTCCTTAAATAAGATCCTCTATGTCTTGGATCCAGGCACTTTCCCTGGCTGTCCCCCATGTCTGGAGTGCTCTCCCTCCCCATCTCTGCCTCCTGACATCCCTGGCTTCCTTTAAGTCTCAGTTAAAATTCCATCTTTACCTGGTCCTTCTTAATCTCCATGCCTTCCTTCTGTGATTATTTCTAACTTTTCCTGTACATACTTTGTATATATGTTGTCTCCTTCATTAGACTGTGAATTTCTTGAGAATAAGAATATTTTCTCCCTTTTTTGTATCCTCAGTACTTAATACAATAGGAGGCAGTTAATAATGCTTCTTGACAATTCTTGACAATTGAATTCAAGACACAGAATCAAAGATTCGGGAAGTTGGAAGATACCCCAGGGTCATCTAGGCCAACCTGAACCTTAATATGAATCCCTTCATCTATATGCTTGAAATGTACTTAAGGACTTCTAGTGAAGAAGAACCCAATATCTACCAGCTGCAGTAGGTCATTTCATTGGGGGATGATTTAATGGTAAAACTTATCTGTAAATCAAACCTTCATGTGCATCCTCTACAATTAGAATTCTAGTTCTTCCCTCTGGGGCCAAGCAGAACAGATTGAATCCATCTTCCTCAAGACAAACTATCATTGATTTGAATATAACTCTCAGGACCTCCTCTAAGTCTTCTCTCCTCCAGGTGAAACATCCCAAGTTCCTTCAGACAATCTTCATCTAACATAATCCCCAATGCCTTTCACCATTCTGGCTGTTCTCCTCTGCATACTGTCCAGGTTATCAATTTTCTTCCTAAAATGGAATCCCAAGACCTGAACATAATATTCCAAATGTGTTATGACCTTGGAAAAGTTATAGCAGGACTAGCCTCTTCCTCTTTCTATCTACTATGCTTCTTAATACTGTCTAAGTCACGTTGGATTTTTTGGTCTACATGTCATACTGTTAATTTAATCATACTGAGTCTCTAGTCCACTAAAACCACCAGATCTTTTCTAAATGAACTACTTTCTAGCCATAGCACCCCCACCTTGTATTTATGAAGTTGATTTTTTTTAACTCAAGTGTAAGACTTTACATTTAACCTTATTAAATTTCACCTTGTTAGCTTTGGTTCAAAATTCTAACTAATTGAGACCTTTTCAGACACTGTGTCATCCAACGAATTAGCTATCCCTCTTAGTTTCCTATCATCTGCAAATTTATAAGCATACCATCTATCCATATGCCCGTGTAATTAAGAAAAAATTACTTTTAATTAATAAACAGCACAGGGTTAAGTTCAGATGCCTGAGAACCTCTACTGGAGACCTCCTTCCAAGCTACCATCAACCCATTAATAACTACACTTTGTGTCCAGCCCTTTAACCAGATCCAAATCTACCTAACTGTAATATGGGGAGTCCAAATTTCCTAAACTTTTACACATGAATTGAATAAAAGATTTTGTGAACTGCTTTGCTAAAATCTAGGTGAACTATCTATGAAGCATACCCTTGATGTACCCAGAGAGTAACACAGTTAAAAAAGAAAATGATGTTAGTCAGACATGATCTGTTCTTGATGAAGCCAAGCTGTGATCACTGCTTACTTCTCTAGATGTCTACTAACCATCCCTTTAATAACACATCCTAAAATTTTCCCAGGAACTTAAGTGAAGTTCACTGGCCTGGAGTTTAAGAATCCAAATTCTTCCCTTTTTGAAAATCAGGATGAACATTAGCCCATCTCCAATCCTGTGGTACCTCTCCCATTTTCCACAATCTTTCTAATATAACTGGTAGTGAGTGTCTCTGTAATCACATCTGCCAGTTCTTTCAGTACCTTATGATGTAGTTCATCTGGGCCTCGTGACTTGAACTCTTGGGTATCAACTCCCTATTAGCCATTTGTGTTCTGTCCTCTCCAGTCCAAAGATCATTCTCCTTAGCAGAGAAAACAGAATATGAGTTGAACAGCTTGGCCTTCTCACCATCATCATTCATGATCATTGTCCCATCCAACCCCCAACAATAGTCCTAACCCTTCTTTCATTCTCCTCTTTTCTCCAGCATAGCTCAAAACAAAAAATACAAAAAAAAAAAAAAACTTAATCCTTAGTCTAAGCTTAGGGCAACCTGAACTTCAAACTCTCTTGATATTACTCTTATAAGACCATGGTG
>NW_027186199.1:1239286-1259258 GCF_028583685.1 Petaurus breviceps papuanus | reverse complement strand
TAGGACTGTTCTACAGACAGAAGATGAATTGATGAAGGGACTGGCAATGTATCTTGTGGCCTTGCTGAGCCTTGCCTCGTGTCAAGATGAAGAAAAGACCTCCATTTGGGTATTAAGTGCTGTGTTTAAACTTGATGTAACTCTGGGGTAGATTCAATTGAGATCCAGGGGTGGGGAACTTTTGACCTTTTGGTGCTCTGTGATTGACAAATGAAGGTACTTTACTTATGTTTGGAAACTAATCTCCATTTGAGAAGAGGGGCTTTGTGGTGGACTAAATGAAGGTATAGCCTAGGGGTGGAGAAGTATTTAGACCAGGAACTTTTTAATTGATTGAATGATTGGAAGGTCCTGGGGTGGGGTAGTCCTTGGAGATTATTTAATCACACTTAGTAAATGCTGTATTTTGAATGATGTCATGTTTTGATCTTCTCTGTTCTTGGTTTGTCACTGAATAAAATGGAGAGCACCTATGCTGGTATTTTGAACCTGGGAAGTTGCCTTTCCTTGGCATTATATTACAGTCACTTAACTGGTTTACCTCAGTTTCCTCATGTATAAAACATATTTAATAACAGCCTAACTCCCAAGGTTGTTGTGAGAATATTTGTATTGAATATTTGTTATATAAATTTGTAAATGTTTGTAAATTTGTCGTTCAATATGTGGTATTGAATATTTGTGAGATAATATTTGTAATGAACTTCGGAACCTTTAAGGGGTGCTATATGAATCCTAGCCATTATCATTATTATTAAGGGAGAGTGTTTTGTAAACTGTAAAATACTCTGTAGATGGGAGTGTCTATCAGGAAAATTCTATTCCAAAATTTCCTGCCTATGGCATTTGTCCCCATAAGCATGGGGTATGTATGGCCAGTGGATTTTACAAAAGAGTCTTAGCTGGTTCTGTTAGGCTTGGATTCATGTTTATGAAAGCAAAAGAACTTTCTGATTAGCCATGTTATGCCTGTGCATAGCCACGTCTGGGGTCTCATCAGTCATCCCCAAGGGTGAGCCGTTTGAGTAAACAAATATCTCTTCAGGAAATGCTAACCTCACTTGACTCACATGTTTGAACCTGTCAGTAGTCCCCAGTATGTCATTGAGGATTGACCAAGATTCATCTTCGTGGGCAGAGTTTCACCCCTTGCTGCAAAGCAGAGTTTCTCTCTTCTTCTCTGTATCCACTCTTCTATTCACCTAAGGCCTCTTAACACTGGCCTTAATAGCCCACCACCCTCTGGAAATTCCTTTCCTCTTGAATTTCTTCCAAGATATTTCCCCCCATTCTGTCTAGGAGCTTTTCATTCTTTCTAGCAAGCCAAAGGTGTTCTTGTGTTCTCACCTTCTTGTGATCAGTTGTGAATTGGTCCAACCATTTTGAAAAACAATTTGAAATTATAGAAGAAAAGGTATTTAGCTCATGGCCCAGAGACAAAGCCCTGGGTTTCTAAAGGTCAATTCTAATCTTTGGGAGCATTTCACAAATTTCACAAATTGTTCATATCTAGGTCTCTACCAAAAATATTAAAAAATTTTCATATCCCATGCAAGCTTTTAAGCTAATCATACATCAGTTCTACTAGACACAAAACCCAAATGCAAAGAATTTATATCAAGCTCATAAAAAGTCAAGACAATTCTCTTTCCTTCTCCAGTGAGTCCCATGATTCCACTATAAGGGAAAAACACACTAGAGAATCAATTCTTTTTACCTTGGTGAATCCAATCTTCTCCAGGGAAATATAAAGTGTTCAAGACTTGGGGAAGGAAGGAAGGAAGGAAGGATTTATGAAGCACCTACTATGTGCCAGGCACTAAGCTAAATGCTTTACAAATATTATCTCATTTGATCCTCACAATAACCCTGGGAGATTTGTTCTATTATTATCATCCTTATTTTGTAAATAAAGAAACTAAAGTAGACATAGTTTAAGTGACTTGACCAGAGTCATACATAATAGATGTCTGAGGCCAGATTTAAACTCAGGTCTTCCTGACTCCAGGTCCAGCACACTATCCACCGTGCTACCTAGCTGGGATCTCTAGATAGTGGACCCCTCTGCTTAGTCCACATGACACAAAGTGCTGACACTGGGTATATATGACCTAGCTTTGCTCCTCCATGCTGTGCACTTGTCTTTGACTACTCCTTAGCTCTGACTCCTGCTTGGATCTAAAGCTCCTCCACCTGGGCAGCCAAGTCCAGAAATTCCTCCTCTGTGTCAGGAAAACTTGGTCCAAGAACCCAGCATTATCCAGGAAATCCTACTCTGCTCTCCTAGCTTGGCCCTAGAATTCCTCCTTTTGTCCTGGATCTCTTCTGCTGTTGCTCCACTGTTCTAGGGGATATGTTCCCGTTGCTGCCATCACCAGGGTCACCACAGTCCCTTCTCTCCTATGAGCTTCTCCACTTCTGATCTGCATCTGTTCTCCTTTTCCAAGGCCAAAGCCAAATATGACGACTCAAGTGTATGACTAACCATGACTCAATCAATTTTCCAGATTATGTGGTCTTTGTGCCAAAGAGTACCCAAGGCAAAGGCACTCATTCACATGATGAGGGGGTTTCATCATGGAGTCATAATGGATGCCAGGACAAAGTCTAAAGTGCACTGTCAATGGAGGTATTTACATCTTCTATAGCAAGTCTTTTTCAATGGCAGAACAAAGATTTCATCCTTTAACTTTGTTAACCTTGACCAGGCTCTCCCTGACAGTTAACTTGTATCGTTACAAAATTACACACATATTTTGAGCCAGCAAGTCTACTCTTGGGCTTTTATCCTAAGGAGTCTATTAACAAGAAAAGACCTATCTGCCCCTGCAAAAAAATTTTTTTCATAACTGCACCATTAGTAATTGCAATCAAACCTGAAACAAACCAGATGCCTAACAATTTAGGAAATGGCCAAACAGTGGAATGTGGCCATAATGGAACATTACTGCGTCATAAGGAAAGATAAATACAAGAGACAAAAAGAAAAAGGAGAAAATGTGGATGAAGAAAGGCAGGCTGCAAAACTGAAGAAACAATAGACATGATTATGAACACTATTTAAATGAAAGGAGCATTAAAAAACTACAAATTCAGCTCAAGAAAATAGAGAATCCCAACACTGACTTATAAAACACAAACTTGAGCACATCTTTTCTTCTAACAAACAGAAAACTACCCAAGGGCAAGGCTGCACATTCTTTTTTTTTCCCCCAATTCCAAATTCTCTTCCTCCCTCCAACCCCTCCCCTACTCATTGAGAATACAAGCAATGCAATACCCATTATATATATATATATATACATATATATATGTATATATATGAAGTAACATATTTCCATATTAGCCATATTGAAAAAAAACACTCTTCAATCTGCACTCAGTTCATCCCTTCTCCCTCTGGAGGTGGATAGCATTTTTCACCATGAGTCCTTCGGAATTGTCATAAATCATTGTATTTGCTCAGAGTTGCTAAGTCTTTCACAGTTGATTATTGTTACAATATAGCTTTCCAATTCTTTGACACAACAAAAAAGCTACTATATAAATATCTTTGTACATATGGGAAGGCTGCATATTTTGCACTGTTGGTCACGATCACACTTTTATGTTGTTTTATGTAACCTGTGGTCCAGAACCCCAGCTCTGGGTTTATACAGATTAGTTTCAACTTTAGGGAGCTTCCCACAAATCATTCTTTGGCTCAAGTTCTTACCCAGAATTTCCTTTGGAATTCCCAAAATTGGCTCATTTTGTCCCTACTCAGATAAAACTCCCCTGGGAAGGATGGAATATAGCCTGTATCTAGATCTCTACAGATCTGGGTAAAAGAGATAATGCTGCCATGTGAGCACATGAGCTAACTATAAATCAGATGTAAGACTTCTTATTTATTTCCTCCCTCAAAATAAATGAATAACAAAAACCAAAACAAAATAAGACAGAATTCAATGAACAGAGAAAGAATTAAAATACTCTTCCTTCCCTTTTCAGTAAGTTCTCTCTCCCCTCCTCTCCTACTTCCATCCTCAGAACCTATACAATATTCTAGATTCAAAGCACTACCATGTAACTGAGACTTCTTTGTAATGAAATACACTTAAGACCAACAGATGACCCCTCATCCTTGAGTGAGCTTCACCCACCCCTAGTGACAGATATAATCCTTCAGACTTATAACGCTCCTCTAATGTAAGGTTTACGATTCTCTCAAAAGGGATTTTTGCGTTTGGAATTGCTTAAAAAAAAAGTCAAACCCTCCTCAACTCCTGGTGAACTTCTCTAATGGACCCCTGTAACCCATATAATCTTCCCCACTAACAGTGCTACCCCAAGATTTGGAAGCACTCCTGAAGAACATTTTGCATTTCGAGTTGCTAGAAAACCAGCTCCCCTTCCAATTGAACCCGTATAGTCCATATGACTCACAGTAATAGTAGCTGAACAATAAGGTCCAGGTTTACTCTTTCAAATTATGGCTCAGTCCCTTGCCACTTGGATACTCCTATTTTTCTCCAGAAGGTTGATGACTAGGCATTGTCCAGCAAATCCCCACCCCTCGCTGAAGTGGAAGCTAGGTTCCCAATGATACTCCCAACTTCAGTCATCTTTCAATGTGTTCACCACTCTAGGAATCCCTTTCCTATTCTACTACCACTTGTCCACAGCAGTCACCTCTGGGGCTGCTAAATTCTTCCACTGTCTTCCACAGCAGGCCATGTCTATAGCTGAGAGGCTTGCCAGGGGGCTGTGAGAACATACAGGCTTTCTCCCACCCTCCAGGTATCCAAGTCCATTCTCTGTCCCTCCTTCAACTTCTTCTATCTCTAAATAATCCAAATATAACCTTTAAGAATCCCTAGATAAATGGTGGGACTTATATCTATCCCTGACAACATCTTATGCTCAATAAAATGTCAATGGTCTAAGTCAAAAGGTACTCTTCACAACTCATCAGTCCTCTCAGTGAGGTTATTCACAACTTGTACAGAGAGATATCTTCAGGCTCCTCCTGATAACACGCTCTATACAGAATTATTTGGGGGGATTGTACATTGTGAAAGATATCTGTAGTTACACTGAAACAAGATTTATAAATAAATTTTTAGCTGCTCCTAGGAAAGGTTGTTTTAATCCTAATTTAACCTCATCCTTCCCTCTACCAGCTATATTTCTGTGAGATATTAGTAATTCACAAAGGGTTATTTGCTTTAATGCATATACACAATATCCAAGAAAAAATCCTAATAGAGACCACCTATCACCCCATAGTTATGCTCACAAGAAAGCTCTATCACCCTTCCTATGTCCATGTAGAAATGAAAAATGCTGGGAAATTTGTTAGCATGGAAACCCAAGAGTATCAGGAGTTTAAGAGGTTAGGAGATGAAAGGAAAGAGGGAGGTGGCTACAATAAATAGCCAACAGAAGACGAAGAAGAGGGAGAATGAGGGAGAATGGGGGTTTAGAAGACAGTCACTCACCAGCAATGCTCATGAAACGGTGGGAGAAGATGGACAGTTGAATGGGATCAAGACAGGAGCTGACAGAAGGCAAGGACTGTGCCCCCACAGTGATTCGGATATCACCTGATTTGGTCATCTCAGCATGGCACCCAGGCTCCACCAAGATAGTACTAAGAAAAATAAAGGTTACTCTTAGAATCCTGAAGAATTCTGATGTAACCCTTCAGGAAGAGCCTCCCCCCAACCTACTTCTGGTTAAGACTAACAAGGACTGTGTTGTCCCCCGTCTCACATATGTTCTCTCCATCCCTATTTCTATGACCCTCTAGATACCCAATTTCTCTTCCTCTATCCCTGCATGCTCCCTCCCTTCACCCCACTCTTGTAACTCCAACCACAACATCCCCCTGACCTGTTGCTGTCAATGATGAGGCAAGGTCCTAGGAGACTGTGTCCCTGGCCTAGCTCTCCCAGTTGGTACACAGGAGTATTCTGGTACCCTCCCTCGAAGTAGCACTGGGTTACCTAGGAGAAGGCACAGGGTGAGGGTCCTCTCCAGACCCCACTCTGGACAGTGAGAGCAGAGTATGAGCTCCTCCCGTAGCTGAGAGGAAAAGGGTTTTCTGGATTGAAATCCTGTGCTGTCCAAGATAACCTTGGCATAGAAGTAAAAGCAGAATTATAAAATCCCAGGGTTAGATGTGACCTCAGAGGCCATCCAGAATGACCTATACTTGAACAGCTATACCACTGAAAAGTAGTCACTTGGTCTCTGCTTGAGGACCTCCAGAGAAGGGAAAGTCACTATCCCCCAAGATAGGCCATTCCTCTAGTGCAGTTCTATGTACTAGGAAGTCCTTCCTTATACTAAGCTGAAACCTGACTCTTGGAATCACATTCCTCTAACAGCAACAGTGAGATACCATGTGGTACCTTCAATATCTATCTGATAGCAGAAGTCCTCAACCTTCATTTCCCTGGGAAGCCCATGACCTCTGGTCAGTTTTCAGTATCCATGTGTGTTTAGGGAAATAGTATCAAACTCAAATAGGAATGGGGACACTAAACTGTATATAAGGATCCCTGTGGGCCCTTAGTTTTAAAATGCATTACCTATATATTACTGCATTTTGATTTACTTCGTCAAATGCTTCCCAATTACATTTTGTTTTTTAAGCAATTGGGGTTAAGTAACTTGCTCAAGGTTACACGGCCTCCCAATTACATTTTAACCTGGTTTGGGCCATAATTTGGGTCTGCGTTCTACACTGCATGTAGCCCATGGGCCACACTTCTGGTTCAGAGAATCTTACCATGGGCATGTGGGGAACAAGACAAGATGGTGTCTCATTATATGCAGGGGATAGTTCTTTGGAAAGTCTTACTATGTCTACCACCTTACAGAGTTGCTGTGAGGAAAATACTTTGTCCTTTTTAAATTGCTATAGCATTATGGACCCCTGGGTTTGGAGCTTGGTGGAGTCTTACTCTGTCAATTCGAGGAGGTCCATTCTGGGCCTGGGGAGGCTGTTCTGGTATTAGGCCACTTTTGCCCATCCCTCGTACTCGCACATCATCTACTAGGATTGGCCGGTCTGGGATGATGAAGCCAAACTCCTGTAGATACCTATATCCCACCCAGAGGAAAATTAGTCAAGAAAGACAAGTCACTGAGGAGGGGATCCCACTTGCCTGACCTCTTACAGTAATCCAGTACCTCTCTGTGAAGGCTGCCCCAAAGTCTCCTTCACAAGGAGAATGAGAAGTGGGAGGGTGTCGACGGGCAGAAACCATGATAGCACAGTCTGTTCCTTGGTAGCGAAGGTGCAGAAATCTCTCAGTATAGATATGGGTTCTGGGATGGAGGAGAAGGAAGGACTGAGAGATGTTGAATGGGAAGGACATGACTGTGGGACCCAAAGAGAATTTCTTTGCTGATCAAGTACCTGTTACCACCCTCACATCCAAGCCTCTCAGGCCTGACCCTACCTTCAGACTTCCCTCGTGGGGCCCCACCCATGTTCCCAATCCACTGTGGACAGCAGACACCTTCCATCATCCCTCACTAGCTAGGGCAACCCTAGACCCCACACTCTGTGCCCTGGTACCTGGGAAAGCCCTGGACCTGCAGGGCCTCCACACACTGCTCATCCAGGCGGTTGAGACGTTGGTCGATCTGAGGGAAGTTTTCAGGGGCATATAGCAGGGAACAAGGCTCTTGGGCCTCATGTACCACATCTGCCAGGGCCAGCCCCAGTGCTGACAGCAACCCACTGTGCCTGCAGAGGGTGGAAAGTGTGTGTAGGGAGGTCAACTCTAGGTATATCTACCTAGGACCACCTGTACTAAGGGCATAAAACTGATTGAACTGGTAAATCTTGAAGCCTTACTTCAATGTTTATGTAAAAGCGTGAATTTCATCTTCTTTAAAATAGGGTGGAAAATTCATGATCAAGGGAAGCCAAAGCAAATGGCTTGATGTGGAGGTGAAAGAATGCCTCCACTGCAGTTTTACCAATCCCTTCAGCATTCATTATTTAGCATTCCTTGTCCCTCTTTTCCTGCCTAGGAACCCCCTGGGCCAGACTCTGCCACCCCAGTCAGTTAAAGTAGACAAGAAATCTGCTGAAGACTTTAAAAAGTGCTATGTTCTTTTTTTATTTCCAGGTAGATAAGATGAAGCTGGCAAGAACCAAACCCAGGTTGAGTGGAGGTGAAGTAGAGTGTGGTAAATGTAAGGGGTATTGTATTGAGGCTCCAGCCAGACCTGGAATCCGAACTGACCCCAAAGTTATTAGAGTGTGATTGTTTTGGCTAACAAGCCAGATCAATTTAGAAAACTAGACTCTGCCTTTCTGCCTTGAGATAACGTGGTAAAGTAGAACAAACATCAGACTTGCTGCCAAGAGACCTGGCTCTAACATTTACTAGCTATAACACGACTGACAGGTGGCAAACTCTGAACCTCTGTTTCCTACGAATGTAAGCTATGACTGACTACTCTTTTATTAATTTTTTTAATCTTAGTTTCTTACTGTGGAAGATGTACCTAGCCATTCCCTAAGGCTAGGTAAGAAATTCCCTATACAAGGTCTTCCTGATTGCCAACCAGTCAGGCCCTTGTTCTGGTAGTGATGATGTCTCTCCTTAACAAAGGATGAAATCTCCGTGAAAAGGTTAACCCTCTGACAAGGTATGAACCCCCTTGTGAATTACTTCAGACACCACTATGTTAAGGCCACTTTTCTGATTATCATGCATACTTATTATTGTCTATTTGCTATCTCACAGCTGGTATACCAACAGAGCTATATACATCCTCCAATTTAGCTCAGAAAACAGAAAAAGGAGAGCTGCTGGTAAGAAACTAAGGAGAGAGACAGACAGACAGACAGACAGAGACAGAGAGAGACAGAGAGAGAGAGAGAGACAGAGACAGAGACAGAGACAGAGAGAGACAGAGAGAGAGAGAGAGAGAGCTAAAGAAAATAGATTTCACTTCCTGATGGAATCTAGGGAAGATAGTATCTCTTTGCATGCCCTCAAAGATTCTCTCCAGTTTCTGCCAAAGATTGCAGAACGGTCAAGTTACTAGACCAAGCAGAAAGATTGATGGACTAAGGAGAAGCAGGAGCCAAGGAGGAATGAGGAATAGAGTCACTAATGTGGAAAAACAAGTCCAGAATTGTTCTTCACTGGTATTTTGAGTATGTGTGGGCTGGATAAGTCCAGGGAGGGAGAGGAGTTGACTATCTGTTCCAAATTCTTTTACTTTTCAAGGGGACCCCAGCCAGAATAATATAAATCTGACATACTGTATAAGACCTTGGAAAGGTGGAGTTCATTGAAAGGAATGTTTGTTTTACTCCCTAGCAGATATCTTTTCTCTGTGTTCTACCATCCCTCCTTTTAAAGGCTATGTCCAAAGTGGTAATTCAAGCATTTAACTTCAATAGCAACGAAGGTCAACTGGGAAATAATAGCCTGGAACTTCATTGTCAAAGTTAACCAGTGATACCTAATACAGGGTAACTTGTACTTTGTCAGAGTTAACTTTGTCAAGGGAATTTCTACCTTGTTAAAGACCTTGTCTAAGTGAGGTTGACCTGTTACTGACCCTCATCTTTATCTGATGATAATCTTTTATTCCACTGTTCCTTCTGCCTTGCAACCCCAAACCCTAGTCTTCATTCTCACCATGGTCTCCAATCCCTTCACCTTTCAATTCTTTCTCAATCTGTCTTCCCATACACTCTCTTCCTTTCCCCATCTTGGCCACTTGGCAAACCAGTTCAACCTACACTGCTTTCTCAAGTCCCCGGCATCCCTGCACCTTTATCCTATCAAAGATCTAGCCTGACTAAACTTCAGCCTTTCTGATTTCTCCCACTATCTGCTGTCTTCACTCCTATGTACATGCTACAGAACAAAGACAGAGGAAATCACAAAACTGTACTAAGTGGGTTCACTACAAATTTGTTACATAGTCTCAACTGGGCTCTCACCACAGCAAAGCAATCTTTTAATACTTTCTTATCCCATTCACCATAGCTGTTCTACTAGACATAGACATTTTCATCTTTCTCAAATCTCCCATGGTTCCTCCTCTTATCACCCTTCTAAACTGAGAACTTGGAGTCATTTCACTGAAAAAATTGAGGCCATTTGCTATGGGCTCCCTCTTCCTCTTCCTCATCCACATCTACCAGATAACATCTATCACTATTCCTACTTTCACACTTATCTCATATGAAGAATGGCCCTTCTTGCCAAGGCAAACTCCTCTCCATATACATCAATTATTCTATTCCATTTCATCTTCTTCAGAAAATTGTCCCCTCTGTCATCTCTACTCTCCCACTTACCTTCAATCTATCCTTGTCTACTGGCTGCTTTCCTACCCCTTCCAAACATGCCCATGTCTCCCCCATCCTCAAAAAAAAACCTTTATTTGATCCATGTATCCCACATAGTTATCATCCTATGTATCTACTCACCTTCATGGCTAAACTCCTTGAGAAGGCTGTCTACAGGCTATTATCAGTGCACCATGCAACATATTCTGTATAATACTTCTGGATCTTTGTATCCCAGGCCTTTCCCCATTCTCATTCCCCCCCCCATGTCAGTAGCAAATTTTCAGATGATATAAGGGTTCAAGTTTCAGTTTACTGAAGGCAGGCAGAAACAAGATCAGATAAAGAAGAAGATGTGTGGAGGACAAGGGATATTGCCCATGGAAGTTACTGGTGAAGTGGAGACTTTTTCTGAAATCAGCAGGAAAGAGACACAGCCCATACAAGCTGAGTTATTATTGTACCCCCCCAACAAACCGGGTATAGTTCAAATAACAATTGCTGTGCCCAGATACATGTTGGAGGACAGGCAAGCCCAGAGGCACATACCCCCCCACAAACCCACATACCCCAACAAGTACCTGTGTATGTGGACAATGTCCATG
Organism: Petaurus breviceps papuanus; assembly: GCF_028583685.1. Classification (NCBI taxonomy): domain Eukaryota; kingdom Metazoa; phylum Chordata; class Mammalia; order Diprotodontia; family Petauridae; genus Petaurus; species Petaurus breviceps. The sequence continues at coordinate 1,248,332 of NW_027186199.1, read as the reverse complement.
CCCAAGGAACGTGCGATGGCACAGGCATGCTGCCCCCCTGCCCCTCCAAAGCATGCCAGTATATGGACTGATGGGTCATGGCCTCGAGCCTGTGGAGCAGAGAGGGGAGCAGTTAGCAGTGACCCAGCATCCATCCTGTACTCCCTGACAATTTCCAGGTCCTCTGTTCTCTGGGCACCAGGCTTTCATCATCTCCCCAACTTCAGCACTATAATCTTCTACCTCTAGTAGCCTGGGGGCAAGAACATCCTATTTCCACTCTCCTAGTCTTGGTTCTGAGGTTTTCCTGAGAGCCAAGAAACTAACTAGCATCATAATTTAGAGTTAGAATGGGATGAAAAAAAAGGAATTGGACAAAGGAGGCAAAAATGGTTGCTGTCCTTCATTTTCAAAGAGGACCAAAATGACATCAGTATGTTAGAGTTAAGTTACAATACATCCGACTGTGGCTGATCAGTTAGTGTCCATGTCATTTAGCATTGACAACATCTCAGTCACTGTGATGGCTAATCAGTGATCAAGGAATGTGGCTGGTCAGTGGTTAAGGGAGTGGCCAAAGAAGAAGCAGCCAGTAGCCTTGTAGTTGCTCAGTAGCCAATGAAGATGTCCAGAAGCCCTGACACAAAGTTTAAGGACTCAGGGTTTAAAATGAGATCTGTTTTTTGGACCTGGCCAATGTAAGAATCTGTTTTGCTTGACTGTCCATATTTGTTACAAGAGTTTTGTTCTTTTATTTTCCCAACAGGAAGAGATAGGAGGGAGAAAAAAATAAATTTTTGTTCAAAATAAAATTTAATTTTGTAAAAGGGAGTCAGCAGCCCTGCATGTGTTTGTCAATGAGTGGTCACAGTGGTGAGTCAGTGACTGGGGAATGTTCATACCTGGGTAAGGGCACGGATTGGACGGCACATAGCTTCATTGGCCACTCGTATAAAACCCATGGCCACCTGCTCAGGTGTCAGCGGATCAAGCCCATACGGTCCTTGGACCTGAAAGCTATTGACCTGAGCTGTCACAGCATCCAGGGCCTTCTTAGAGGCCTCTTTGGAGAGTGGCTTGTCCTCATCTGGACCAAAAATGTAGGGAAAGGAAGAAGGAAGCAGGCGACCCAGGACCAAGTTAGCATCTGTCACTGTTAATGGTCCCCCTGGAAGGAGAGAGTAAATGAAAGAATAGTGGGATGCACTGGTGAAAGCAAGGCAGAAAAGGTACTTAGAGGAGGAGGAAGGATGGAGATTTGGGAGGGTATAGGGAGGAGAATACTGGGCCTAAGAACTCGGTAGGAAAGAGGGCTAGGAACATTCAGTTCACCCATTTAGAAAGCATCTGAGATGCTTTGGGAAGTTTGGGAAGCTGGGGTCAGGGCTATGGTCTTTACTGACCTTTTCTATAGCAGGCAGGACCAGGATGAGCGCCAGCTGACTCAGGACCCACTACAAATAGACCAGACCTAAAGAAGGGGTATATGGGTGAGGAGTGGAATTTAAGGAAGGAGTCAGGGCCTGGCATGGGATGGGGGCCAGGGCAGAGAAGGCAATGATATCAAGGGTTTCCTTTGAAAGTGACTTCATCTCATTACACCACCATCCCCCAGTTCCTGTTGTGGTCATCTACCAGTCTCTAGGATATATATCCCACCCACCCCAACCCCATCTCAGTGACCTCAACACCTGCCTCATCATCTTCTTCTCTGCCCCAGGCCTTGTCATCATCCCTAATAGCTTCAGTATTCACAATGAAGACTTCTTCAAACATCCTGGCTTCCCCATTTATCAAACTCAGTTCCCAGACCCTCTATCTGGGGCCATCTCCAGTCATCCTGATGTATATCTTGTCACTGGATCCAGATGGCTCCAGAGGAGAAAGTGAAGCTGGTGACCTTGTAAAACCCTTCCTCACTTAAATCCAGTTCATTTGCAAGTCATGGCACCATGTTGCTGATGTCATGATCCTCTTTGAGAACAAAGGACAAACCACAATCTTAGGTACCCAAAGGGGTGGTTATACCTCCGATCTTATTATCACACTTTCTTAAGTCTAGGCAAGCAACAAGACAATAAATCAAGTCCTGATCTATAGCAGTTGCCAATTTCCAAGTTATAAATGCTTACACTGAAATTTTAACAATCAGCTGGAGCCAACTCCAGACCATCACTGTTTCCATGTGTACATGTTGTCTCTCTCTTCTTCCCCCTCTTTTACCCCCATATCCACGTAAGCTCTTGAGGGCAGGGAAGGTTTTTTTGTATCCTAACACAGTTCCTGGTACCTAGCAGATGCCTCAAAAATGCTTTTTGATTGCTTGATTTATAAATTACCCTAAGAAAACCTGAAGGAGAAAATGTTTTCAACTGGAGGGAAATCAAAGGAGGCTTCATGGAAGAGGAGATGGCTTCTGAATTGAGTCAACTGTCTACCGAACATCTCCACTTGATTTCCCAATGGCACCTCAAACTTAGCATATCCCAAACAGGGCTCCCTTCCAAGTCTCTGATTTTTGTTGATGGCTCAAAAACTCATTGTCACAGACAACGCTTTTCTCTCTCCCTTATCCCCCACATTCACCACATTTAGTAGAATACCTACTATGAACCAGGCACCATGTTAGGCACTGGGGATATAAAGATAACAATTTGACACTGCCTGCCCTCAAGGAGCTTACCTTCTACTAGAAGAAATCCAAACAGTCACCAGTTCTGCCTCCACAATATCTGTCACATCTGTCTCTCCTCTCCACTTACAGGACCACCTCCCTTAATTCAGACCCTCAGCCCTTCACCCTTGGTTTCTCTCCTCTCCAATCTGTCTTCAAATAATTACCAAAAAATATTCCTAATGTCCAAACCTGATTCTTTCAATCATCCAACTCCCAATTGGCATTCAAGGCCCTCTGCAATCTAGCTTCAACCTACTTTTCTGTTATTACTTCCCTTCGAGCATTCGACATTCCCAGCCAAACTGGACCACAAGCTAGCAGCAACCTGATAGTATCTTCCTGTCCTCTCTCGCTTCCATTCAGGCTTATCCCTATGCCTGAAACACTTCTTCCTCATTTTCTTTCTTCAAGGCCCAAAAGAGACGTCAACTCTGCCATGAACACTACCCTATGATTCTAGCTGAGAGTGATCTCTCCCTCCTCAAATCTGATCAGGATGATTTGTCAGGCCCTTTCCTCTGCTTTCATCATAGTCTGCTTTCCTAGAAATTTAATTCCATACCTCTTATATCCCTATTAGAGGATAAACTTGAGGCCAAAGATGGAATCATTTTTCATCTTGGGACAATGTCATGCCCAGAGCAGGCAGATGGTAAATATGAGCTTAATTGAAAAGAATTATAGCAATGGTAGAGATGACAGGAGCAAGATGTCAGGGTGTGGCCCTAACTTGAAGATAAGACTGGAAACTCCTAGGTCTAGAAGGAGGACCAGCAGGGAGGGAATTAGAGATCCTGACCTGAAGAAGAGTCTGGAGCCCCCTCCAGCAGCCACAGTGTTGATGTCCAGCTGTGGAGCCTGAATGGTGACACCAGCAGTGCTGGCCTCAAACACATGCTCATAGTCCCCTGCAAATCGACTGACATCTGTGGAGGTCCCTAAGAGTAGGAAGGATGGGAGATAGAGATATGTTGGGGGGAGGGCTAGGGAGAGCCCACACTTTATCCCAGAATAGAACTGAGACTCGGAGCCCTTCCACTCCAGTCTCCCCAACTCCAGATATCAGTGACCACCCTGCAGTCCCCTTGAGTCCCACAATTTGGAGTATCCTGATCCACAGCATATTTTTTCTGAGTGTTGTGGTGGGGGTGAGGGTGAGGTGTGCCCAGAACCAGACCAGCTCCATCAATCTCAATGCATCCTGCCCATCCTCCAACAAAGGGAGAAACCCAGCAACCATCCTCCATACCGCCCATGTCAAAGCCAATGACCGGATGTCTTCCCCCAGCACAGTAGGTAGTTACTGCATAGCCAACAACACCACCAGCAGGGCCTGAGAGCACAGCCCTGGAGCCACTGAAAGATGTCATGGGCACCAGACCCCCATCTGAGCGCATGAAGAGCACCTGGACATTCTGGGCAAGAGGGGACATGGGCAACAAAAGGTAAGTACAGGGGCCACTGGGATGGCAGACAGGGTCTGGGGAGGTCAGGACACATCAGTTGGGTGAGCAGAGGGTGAACATACAGAGGTTAGAGATACAGAGACCACAGGTGAGACACCATAGGTGAGACACAGGGAGCCCAGAGGAAGTAGACCTGGGAAGTGAAAGACAGGGTAGGAGTGAGAAATAGCAAACCAGCACAGGGTGAGTGATGCAAAGGGCACAAATTGGAAAGGCACAGAACTGGGTGATTCAGGGTTAAAGGGCATAGCTGAAGAGACACAGCATGTCACTGGGTGAGTGGACACAAGATACAAGGAGTAAGAAGGTCTCCTCACCTTCAGGTGCCCCTGGAAGCCCTTGCAGAAGCCCTGCAGGTAGCGGTGTATGGTGGGAGTCAGGTAGGCATCAGCACAAGCTGTGTGCCCTCGAGGAACAATTCTCACCATCGGTATCACCTCCGATGATAGGGACACGTGGGTAAAGCCCAGCTCCTGTGCCAATGCACCCACCTCCTTCTCATGTTGTGCCCATCTGCCCAGGAGTATATATGGTACATTTTGGAGCACAGGGTGAGAAAGGCCCTGGAGCACTTTCAGCCTCCCCTGGCACCCCATCTCCAAGTCTCCTGCTTCTCATACTAGAGCCTACCCTTGGCTTTTCCTTTCCCTCCCAAGTGCCAGATTCCCACCCCACCCCCACCCCTTTCTGATCTGTGACTATGGGCTCCTAAAAATTTGCCCTAGTATCATTGTCTGCCAAGCCACCCCAAAATGCCCTCACGTGTAGGAATGCATGAGCACCACTGCCAGGCTTCGGATACCCCGGGCCAGTAGGCCCTCTAACTTTCTCCGTAAGCTTCCTAGGTCCACAGGTCGTTGCACTTCTAGAAGGTCCCCTGTTGAGCCTAGGTGGGGAAAAATAACTAAGTGACTGTCACACCAACCTACCTCCCTCCCCATCATCTCAACCCAAACCTCTTCTACATTAGCACGCATGCAAATCAACTCCACAGGCTCCAATCCAGCTTCTCTAGCCCCAATTCTGACCCCAAAGTCCACTACTCAGCTTTCACTTATCCTCACTAGAGGCAGGGGCCCCAAGGCTAAGAGAAAGAAGTTTAGAGAAGGCAGTAGAGGACTAGATTGGGGGGGGGGGGCGGGGTGAGTCAGAAGGGAACTGAACCCAGAGGCCCCAAAAGTTTGGGCTGAAGATCAAGTTAGAGGGAGGCACACACCTTTGATGGGGGTCCCAGCCCCTGGCTCTTCATGATACAGCACTACTCGCTCATCCACCTCCACCACCTCCTCATACAGGACCTGAGGCATTGGTACTGACTAGGGGGAATGGGGTGGAGGGTGGGAGGGAAAGAACAAGGGCACACACTCAGAGGGGGCCTTCTCCAAGTTACTCCTCCTTAGCACTTTCCTGAAATCTGTACTAGAGTGATTGGCAGTGCAGTTGGAGATTGGAGGTGGGAGTGGGAGACATTTCTTGCAGCCCAAGCATGGATCCCCCAGCAAAAGGAAACCAAGAGAAAGGTGAAGACTACGGAGTTCCGTGAAGAAAGGCAGAAATGGGACATCTGAGTGAATGAACCAGCTAGCCTAAGCCTAAATTCCAGGGACCAGGGACTATGGCTGGAGAAAGGCAAGCTAGAAAGCTCTGGCCAGGGAACAATTGGTCTTTCCTGGCCAGCTGCTGCTGCTAACTTTCTCCTGATCATTGGTCTGCACTTGTCCAAGTTCTCAGCTGGCCCTTGGCCCAAGTTTTCATTCCAATCTAACTCCCCCCTCTCTCTGACACTCTCTCCTGGCAATAGAACCAGTCAGTCCAGTTCTATTCCTTGGAGTGAAGAATAGGCCTCAGGTTATAAAGGAAAGGGAGGGGGGGTACAAAAAATGGGTTGTAACACTGGAGGGAGTCAAAGATACCCACTATACAAAGTTTATTGTAAAGGGTCTTCCCCATACACAGAGAGCAAGGGAATGCTACCAGGCTTTTTTCTTACACTAAAGGGATAAACAGGGATAAAAAAAATCCCTTTATTGTCCCTTTCAAACGGGGATATGAACTTTGGTTGTGTCATATACCCTGTCTAGTGAAACCTATGGCCCCCTTCTCAGAATAATGTTTTTAAATGCATAAAATAAGCTAAATAGTATTACAAAGGAAATCAATGACATTATAATACAGTTACAAAGTACGTTTTAAGCAAGTTCACAGTTAAAAACCTCTGCTTGAAAATAATTCCATTTCTACACAGCTTTGATAGGGGCAGTGTCACCAAAATCGAGAGGCACCTCCTGTGAGAAAGCTGTCCCATAAAGAAGGGGGAGTGGAGTTGAAGTGGGTCTATGAAGATAGTCAGGCAGTCAATAAACATTTATTGACTGCTGCATGACAGACATTATGATAAACACTGGGCCAAGGGGAGAACTCTCCCCTGAGTTGCCCTATTGAGGGGTGGCTTGGTCAGTAAGCTCTCACCAAGTCAAAGAGGTCTCTTCGAGCCTGGTTCCCAATGTGAAGCAGGTCTTTGAAGCCTCGGGTGACCAACAGGGCCATACGTTCTCCTTGGCGTTCCAATAGTGCATTGGTGGCCACAGTTGTACCCATGCGGATCCAGGCAATTCGGCTGGTGTCCAGGGGCTGGTCTCTGGGCAATGCCACACCGCACTCCTATGAATAGAGCATCAGTGTCTTCCCCCATACACCAACTGCCCTCCTTTCCTATGGATTCATGGAGATTGGTGCTCCCCTGGCTCCTTTGGGTGAAGAGGATCAGAGTTTGCCTAACTTTGGTCTCAATTGTTATCTAAAAGCTGGATATCCTCCCCTCAAGTTGCCCCCTTTCTTCCACTCCACAACCCAGGCATCTTCTGCAACAGAACCTTAAACCAGGGATGGGGAACCTGTGGCCTATCGGCCAATGTGGCCCTCTAGGTCCTCAAGTGGGGCCCTTTGACCGAATCCAAACTTCACAGAACAAATCCCCTTAATAAAAAGACATGTCTGTAAAACTTGGACTCAGTCAAAAGGTCAAGCCAGAGGACCCCGAAGGCCACATGTGGTCTCAAGGCCACAGGTTCCCCAACCCTAACCTTAAACCAAAATTTAGAAGTGTTCCCAGGAGGCCTGCACTAGAGATCACCAAGATAAGGGCTAAGAAAAAGAGACTACCCTTATGACTAGTTTCATCACTAATAGTAATGACAACAATTAACATTTCTACAACAGTTTCCTGAGGCAGACTCACCTGCTCCAGGATGCGTCGGATGCCCTCAGTTGGGGCATCTTGGTAGTTGGCTGGGTCCTCAGACAGTAGCTTGAGCACCCGCACCCGGCCCCCAGGGCACTGTGCAAACACATCAGTAAAAGTGCCACCCCGGTCAATGGCAAACTGAAACTTCCCCTCCACGTTGTCTTTGAAGATAATGTTATTAGGATTGGCCATTAAGTCTGAGGCACAGAGGCAAGGGTTGCAGGCCAGGGTCAGCTGGGCTCGTGCTTCTTCTACCACTTCTGGAACAGGCAAGAGGGCAAGGAATCAGGGCACGTGGGAATGGGGCTGGGACAGTCAGCAGGGAATCAGGGAGCATGCAGAGGTGAGGAAGCCGGGTGGGAAATCAGGGGTAGAGTGGGGATGGAAAGCGGTTGAGGCAGGATGGAAGTGCACCAGAAAATGAGGACTGACGAGGGGGTAGGGTTTCAGAGGGAGCTGGACAATAAAGAGACAGTACAGTGAACGGTCCGCTGGAGGAGTATAGAATCGGAGAAAAGCGGACCAAGGAAGGTTGTGGTAGTAGAAAAAAAAAAAAAAGGTAGGGTGAAGGAGGAGGGGACCGGAGAGATGGGACGCACTCCTCTGAGGAAGCAGGGAAAGGAGGGTCACACTGACTATGGAACTTGGCATAGAAATGTTCCTGGGGATTCTCTCCAGGTTTTGACAAGAGATGGAGTCTCCATTGAACAGGCTTAGGATAGGCTCTATCAGGCAGTCGGGAGCTGGAGGGAGGGGCGGGTATCTTGACAGGGACAAAGATTGGAGGGGGGAGCTGAGACTCTGCTAGTGGAAAAGGAAGCAGAGAACGGTTCTGATGAGGACGATGAAAAAAAGGTTCTGATAACGAAGGGGTGAGGGATCTCTGGCTTGAGATTAAAGGGATATGGATGGAGGAGAGAGGTGGGGGCTAGCTAACAAGAAGAATGGGCACTCTCAGCCTCGAGATCAAAGGGGTGAGACAAAAGTGAGTATGAGAGGCTTTCCTAGGGACAGTTGGGACACAAGATCGAAGGGGGAAGGGAGGGGAGATGTGAAGGAGGGGAGGAATACTGGAGGGAAAGATGTGGCGGACAGGGCGGGGGGGGGGGGGGGCACGAGGGGGGGCTGCAAAGATTAAAAGTTGGGTTTGGGGGGGGGGAGGGGGGGGTTTGGGGGAAAGGGGGGGGGGGGGGGGGGGGAGGGAGGGTGGGGGGGGGGGGGGGAAGTGTAAAACTGATTTCCTCTATCTCCCCTATCCCTCCCCGCGGGGGGGGGGGGGGGGGGGGGGGGCGCCAAGAGGGGAGGAAGCAAAGTCTAAGACTTCGGTTAGGAGTAGGAAAGAGGTGCGTTCATGGAACAGGGTGGAGCGGGATGGAGTAGGGCAGTTAGGATAGGACAGGGTGGGGACGCACCTATCCAGGTTCCCTCCAGCTCAGTCAAGGCTCGGGATCGGGCTTAGATTTGGGCTCCGGCTCTGGTTCGGGCTGACCTAGGTCTAGGAGCCGCTTTGATCTCCCTGGCTCCGCCCCTCCCCGCCACGCCCCCTCCATTCTCCTCCTCTCCCCTCTCTGCGCTTCCTCTTCTCTCCACCGGCAGCGGGACACGACATGGCTGGCCCTTAGGGTCTTGCGGTGGAGGGGCTGGTCCCATCCGGCCAAGTCGAGTCCGGTAGTTCTCTCC
>NW_027186199.1:1238508-1239276 GCF_028583685.1 Petaurus breviceps papuanus | reverse complement strand
GATGGGGGGAGGGAGGTGGGCAGAGGGGGGAGATTGAGAGATGAGAGAAGAGAGTGGACCAGGCGTCCTGGGGGTTATGAAGAGGATGGAGAAAAACTTAATCTGCCCCTCTTCTTAAAGAACTCCCTCACCTCCACCATTACCCCTCACAAGGCTTGAAATGAGCCAGAAGGATTAGGCTAGGCTGTCAGAAGAACTTCTAATCAGTGAGAGATGAGATATCTGAAACAGGTGAGGGGACAACCAAGACAGGCATTTATGCCAGGGATCTCACAAGCAGAAAGAGAACACTTGGGGCAGGGCGGAGTGACAGCAAGATAAACAGGGTGGTCTCTACGGCCTGAAAGGCTGCCCTGCAAAACACCAGGAGCGGGGGTGGGGGTATGTGTGCAGGATCCCTGGGAGGTCGCTATATCTTTTCCAAAACAATAATCCCCTTCCACTCCCTCCAAAAATGTCCACTTTAAAGGCATAGTCATTCCTCTCCACTCCCTTTCTTTGCCTCTCCACCAGAGCAAGATAAGGAAATACTAGACAGAGAATGGTTGGCATGTGATGTCTCTGCTCTTAAAATAGTCCAAGCCCATATTAGAAAGTTGGGTTCTCTCCGCCTTCAGGAGAGGCACTGACAGTGGCCATCAAGTGTCTACAGACCCTAAGGAAAGAAGCTCAGAGTGTCTTCTTCGCAACCAAGTTCCCAAAAACATCATTCCTGCTACCTTCCTCCTCCTCCCCTCCCCCCCCCCCCCCCCCCCCCCCCCCCCCCCC
>NW_027186199.1:1225559-1238408 GCF_028583685.1 Petaurus breviceps papuanus | reverse complement strand
CCCCCCCCCCCCCCCCCCCCCCCCCCCCCCCCCCCCCCAAGCACCAGCCGCCAGCCTAGGTTCAATAGAGTTCATTTAACGATGAGAGCACTCTTCCTCAACACTCCGGGCTCCTTCCACATGACTGTAGGAGCAGCCAAAAAAGGCAGCCCTCCCTCACCCTAGAATGTATTTGATGATTTGAACAAAGGGGACAAACTATTGAAATGAGAAATACGGTGAATCTCTTTGTAAAGGGAAATAACCTCTTATCTGATTTAAAGTTCAGCTTTTTTTTTTTATTTTGGGTTTTCCTAAAACATCATCTGTCTCTACTCTGAGCTTACATTTTCCTATCCTGAGACCTAGAGCCAAAATGGAAAGGTAGGAATACAGAAACACACAAAAAGGTAGAATTATCTGGAAAGGACAGCCAGAGGTTTATAAAGGTCAGAATGGGGAAAGAAGTATGTGATTAAATCTTAAGAGTTCCAAGAGCCATCATAGCTCCTCTAGTCCCAACTCTTATCTACAGTATGAATCCTTTTTGTTCTTGTTTTTTTTATCTTTTGTTCTTTTAAAAAATTAATCTGTTCCTCCCATTCCCTTCTGCCTCCATTGAGCAAATAAAATGAGTAAATCCGAAAAATAAAGTCTTAGATACTTATAGCTGCCTAGTCCAGCAAAGCAAACGCCAACATTAGCCACATCCAGAAATGAATGTCTCTTTTAGTATTTTCAAGTTCATCACATCTCTGGCAGGAGGCGAGTGACATATTCCATGGTGGTTGTTTTTTGGACTCATGCTTTGTGAGTAGAGTACTTAAAGGTCTTCCAAAGTTATTCTCTCTAATATTGTCATTGGATAAATGATTCTCCTAGTTCTACTCTTTGCTCTACAACAGTTCATAGAAGTCTTCCCAGTTTCTTCTAAAACTGTCCATTTCATCATTCTTATGGCATAATAAAATTCCATTACATTAATATACCACAATTTGTTTAGCCATTCCCCAAGAGGTGCCTCCCTCCCCCATTCTTAGTTTCCAACTTTTGGCTACCTGTTTTCCCACAACCCCTCCAAACAACATGTGTAATTTTCTTCTTTTGTCATCTTTGCTGGCCTGGTAGGTCTCAGATTGAACTTCAGAGTTGTTTTAAATTGAATTTCACCAATTATTACTGATATTGAGCATATGGTTATTGATAGCTTGAATTTCTTCTTTGAAAACTATCTGTCCATATCCTTTGATGATTTATCTATAAGAATGACTCTTAGTCTGGTAAATTTAAGCAGTTTTTCATATATCCTGAATAAGAGACCTTTATCAAAGAAACTTATTGCAAAGATTTTTTCCAAGTAACACGTTTCTCTTCTAATTTTTACTATGTTAGATTTGTCTATGGAAAAACCTTTTAATTTATACAATCAAAATTGTCCATTTTATCTTAGGTGATGCTCTCTATTACTTGTTTACACATTAATTCTTCCCCTACCCATACATCCAGTAGGTAATTTCTTCCTTACTCCTCTAATTTGTTTATGATGTGACCTTTTGTATTCAGGTCATGAGTTCCTTTGGAGTTTATCTTGTATAGTGTGAGGTGTTGCTCTAAACTTAATTTCTGCCAGACTACTCTCAGCAATTTTTTTTTTCAAGTGGTGAGTCCTTCCACCAGTAATTGGGGTCTTTGGATTTGTTGAAGATTGTTACTGTATTTGTTTGATTCTGTATGTTGTGGACTTCATCTTAACACTTAACACAGTGCCTCCGGTGCTTAGCACAATGGCTGGAACATAGTAGGTACTTAAATGGTTATTGATTGATTGATTAATCTGTTCCAGAGATTTCTCCTTTTTTGACCAGTACCAAATCATTTTAATGATTATTGTTTTGTAGTACAGTTTGAGTAGTGAGAGATCCTCTTCCATCTCATTTTTCTTTTATTATTATTACCCTTTATATTCTTGTTCTTGACCTTTAGTTCCTCCAGATGAATTTCATTATTGGATTTTTCTTCAGATAGTCTATTTCTTGGTGTACTTTGTCTTTTTGATTATATCACAAAGTTCCCAAGAGTAAGGATCTGCCACTATATAATCCCTGACAGCATTTTCCCTTCATTTTTACCTCTAATTTCAGTATTAATTTTAATCCTTACTCCAACAACTCAGATGTACAGTGACAGCTGATTTTCTTCATCTTTAAAATGCTGATAACAATAGCACATAGCCTTGTCGTGAGAGTTAAATGAGATAATATTTGTAAAGCACTTTGCAAACCTTAAAATACCTTATAATTGATAGTTATTATTATTATTGTATGTCATGAGATATAAGAATATAAGGCTTTTCTCTGGTCTACAAACTTCTGGCTTCTCTTGTCTCTCTCTCTTTTTTTTTTTTTTGAAGAGGGAAAGGCAGGGCATTTAGGGTTAAGTGACTTGCCCAAGGACAAACAGCTCGTAAGTGTTAAGTGTCTGAGATCAAATTTGAACTCAAGTCCTCCTGACTCCAGGGCTGGTGCTCTATTCACCTGGTCACCCCTCTCTTGTCTCTTTCTTTTGAGCCATGTTTTCCAAGATCTATTTTGATGTCCTCCTCATCCTCTGTAACAGATGTTGGCACATAAGCTAAAATTATCTTCAGAATCATTTTCTGGGGGGCAAATGTTTATCATGAGCATGGCAAGATGAAATGAACTAATGTTCCATGAAATTATGTTTCCTGGTGTCTTTGGTTCCACAATAAAACCAGTTCCTTTTGCTTCTCCCAAAAGAACAACAAATAGCTAACATTTATATGGCACCTTAAGATTAGCAAAGTTGTTCACATATTCTCATTTTATGTGAGCTAAGTGCTATTATTCCCATTATATATTATTATATAGATGGGAAAATGGGAGGCAGAGAGAACTTAAGTACCCAGCGCTATCTAGCTAGTAAGTGTCTGAGGCAAGATTCAAAACTCAGATCTTCTTACCTCAAAGTCCAACAGGCCATCCATTGTGTCACCTAGCTCTCCCCAGGAAAGCTCACATCCTTTCCTTTAGTCACACTTTCCTGTTGTCTTCTGGTTTCCTTTATGTAGGGAAGGTCAAGTGTAAGAGGAATCTGGTGCATATGCAGACTCATCAGCTTGATTAGCTGATGCTAGATTCAGTTCCTATGCCCATTCATTGACAACTGGACATTGATAACTGGCATCTCACATTTATTTAAAGTAGCAACAGTCAAGTTCAAGTTAGAGACAGCCTAAAAACTGTTTCTCAGCTTCCTCAGTCTGTTTTCCTGTCCATGGAGGAAGAAGAAGAGAACCAAATGGAACTAAGGAATATTTTCTTTTTATTTTTCTTCATAGGATGTCATGGCTGAGGAATTAAGCCCCTCCATGTCTAGTGAGGTGGGTCCTTACAAAGCAGTCCCAGTCTGCAGACTGTTCTTGAAGCCTTTCCAGCATGGTAGAATCTGTCGGGGCTTGCTTCTTGGCTAGCCTACCCTTGAAGAACCCAGGGTCACTGAAAAAGGATTTTGTAGAGAGCTCCACCCACATTCCTGCTTAATCTCCTTTTTAAACTTCTCCTTCTCCTCCCCCTGGCCTGGAGAAGAAATATGAGCTCAAAAAGCAATCCCATCACTCCAGGAACCTGGGGAGACAAGTCCCTCAGTCACAGTTTTTTTTCCTTATGCTACCACCTCTATCACAGAATGGAGAGAGCATAGAGATAGAGTGATAGGGAAGGAACAAGATCTTTTTTTCTATCTAATCCAAATTTTTCTAAGGCCATGACTCTCCCCACCACCTCTAACCTTTCCTACAAATTCTTTCCAGTTTCAAACACAGATACATATCACCTCCAGAAAGTCTTCCCTGACTAACCTTATCTGTCTTCAGTCTCCAATAAGCCAATGTTCTAGGCATAAAGTCACACTTTGTAAAGATTTTAACTCTTCTGGGAAATTGATCTGATCCTTGCTTGCAACAGCCTCTTCCTGTGCAGTGAGTACCTTTTTTCCCCAACACTTTCCATATCTTGGTTATGAAATACAAGTGTAATTTCTGCAGTAGAATGGCCTTGGGATTGCAGTAAAGGGTACTTGTTGAAGGTTGTGCTGGTTGCTCTGGTTTCATCATTCTGGAAATTTTTATAAGAGTAAAATCACACTTTGCGGCTGAACTAATAAATCTGTGAATTGACCCAGGAATTAGAAAGCAGTTTGGAACTATGCCCCCTAAAAGAAGCTAAGCTTCATACCCTTTGCCCCAGTGAGATCAACAAATAAGGGGAAAGACCTATATTCAAAAAAATATTTGTAGCAGCTCTTTTTGTGGTGGCAAAAAATGGGAAACTAAATGCCATCAGTTAGGGAATGACTAAACAAGTTATAGCATTGGAATTTAATGGAATAACAATTGTACCATAAGAAATGATGAAGGGACTGGCTTCAGAGAAATCTGGGAAGACCTGTATGAACTGTTACCGAGTGAAGTAAGCAGACAGGAACAATTTCTATAACAACAACATTGTAAAGACAAAGAATTCTAAAAATTAAGATTTGTGATCAATGCAGTGACCAGTAATGATTCCAGAAGACCAGTGTCAAAGCATGCTATATACCTCATGACAGAGAGATAACAAATTAAAGATACAAAATGAGACATATATTTTTGTATGGCCAAGATGGAAATAAATCTGTTTTGCTTGAATGTGCATATTTATTTAAATAGCTTTGTTTTCTCTTTGTTTTTTTTTCTTTTTTCATCCAGTGGAGGGAAGAGAAAATAAATGATTGTTACTTGAAAAAACTATATTTAAACTTTTTTCTTTTTTTTTTTTAAAGCAATTGGGGTTAAGTAACTTGTAACTTGCTGAAGGTTACAAGGCCAGGTGTTTCTGGGTGGGTGCTAAGTGTCTGAGCCCAGATTCGATCCCCAGGTCATCCCGACACTGGGGCCGGTGCTCTTACTCACTGTGCTACCTAGCCACCCTTAAACTTTTTAAAGATACTTTGTGGCTGACTCTCTGTGATAGTAATGGCAGTTAAAGATTCCCCTGTATTGGCTTGGTTTTCAAACTGATTGTGTTAAAACCCAGAGCTTGTTAATCCCACCTGTGGGATGGACTTGTTGATGTGAAAAGAAAGTCCTGAACTGGGAGGAGCTGGTGACGTAGATTTGGAGAGACAAGAGAGAGGCAGAAGATCTTTTTTGGAAGCAGCACCCACGTGAAGCCAGAGAGAGACTGAGAAGGATTGCTGAGAGCCACTTTGAATCTCCCTGGACTTTTGAGACCTGCCCCCTGAGCTGCCAAGGACTGAGGAGACATGGCCGTTTTGCTGGTACTTTGTCTGTCTGTTTTGATGTTGTTTTGCCAGATTTGTCCACTGGTGAAAGACAGTCCTGTTGTTGAAGAAGTCCTGGAACCTGGCTTTTGGTTAAGAAGCCCTGAGACTGTCCTGCAGACAGAGAGTGAATACTGTCCACTGGTGAAGGACAGTGCTGTTGTTGCAGGGGTCTGGAGACTGTCCTGCAGACAGAGTGAATACTGTCCACTGGTGAAGGACAGTGCTGTTGTTGCAGGGGTCTGGGAACCTTTCTGTTGGTTCAGAAGCCCTGAAGAAGGATTTTCTGGTTGTATGTTTACAGAAATCCTGGGAGAGGGTTTTGCTAATGTTTTCAGGGGTTCTAGGACTGTTCTACAGACAGAGGATGAATTAATGAAGGGACTGGCAATGTATCTTATGGCCTTGCTAAGCCTTGTCTCCCCAGGAACTAAGATTGCTGAGAACTTGCCTGGTGTCAAGATGAAGAAAAGACCTCCATTTGGGTATTAAGTGCTGTGCTTAAACTTGATGTAACTCTGGGGTAGATTCAATTGTGATCCAGGGGTGGGGAACTTTTGAACTTTTTGTGTTCTATGGTTGAACAAAAGAATGTACTTTACTTAGATTGGAAACTAATCTCCATTTGTGAAGAGGGGCTTTGTGGTGGACTAAATGAAGGTACAGCCTAGGGGTGGAGTAGTATTAGAACAGGGACTTTGTAATTGATTGAATGAGTGGAAGGTCCTGGGGTGGGGTAGTACTTGGAGATTATTTAATCACCCTTAGTAAATGCTGTATTTTGAATGATTCATGTTTTGACCTTCTCTGTTCTTGGTTTGTCACTGAATAAAATGGAGAGCACCTATGCTGGTATTCTGAACCTTGGGAAGTTGCCTTTCCATTACATTATATTACACTCTCATGCTTAGGGTATGGCTGTGATGAGTCAGAAAACGTGTTGAATGCCCTGCGGGAACATTTCCTGGGACTAGTCCATAGAAATATAAAGCATCAAATTTGCCTGGTGGCTAGCCAAAACTTAGATGTGGTGAGTAAGAGCATGGCTGCTCTCTTGTCAGCTTGAGATCAAGAATGCTTGATACTACTCCTATACAAAGAAAAGCCTTTAGGTACCTCTGTCTTTACCACTTCCCTGCCCTCCCCTCATTTAGGTCAATTCAGAACTGGCTTAATGGTCAGACCCAAAGAACAATTATGAATGATCTGTATTAGTGTGGGAGGGGGTATCTTAGTAGAATATCCCAGGAATCTGGGCTGTGGAACATTTTTTAAATCGATAATATAAATAAAGGTATAGATGACATGCTTAGATTTTGCAGATGGCATATAGCTGGAAGAGAAAGTTAATGCAGATGACAAAATCTGGATCCTCCAAATGTCCACAAGCTAGAATATTGGGCCACAATGAATCAAATGAAACCAAATAAGATAAAATGTGGTCTTGAACTTGGGGTAAATTATCAACTACACAAATATAATATCTAGAAGCAGTTCTAGATTGCTATATCTAGACAGCAATTCATTTGAAAAAGATCAGACAGTTTTAGTAGACCTCAAGCTTGTTAGGATTCCCAATGTACTGTAGCCACCCAAAAAAAGCTCTTGTCTTGAACTGTAATGAGGTAAGGATGGTGTCCAAGACTAGGGAACTCACAGCACCCTGCCCTGTTCAGACAACATCTGGAGTACTGGGTTCAGGTCTGTATACCACATTTAAAAGACATTGATAAGCTAAGATGTGGGCAACTAGGATGTGAAAATGCCTCAGTATCATGCAATGGGGGGATCAATTGAAGGAATAGGGGATGTTTAGGCTGAAGAAGAGAAGACAGGAGGATATGGCAGCTGTCCTTAAGCATTTGGAAGGGTTATCATGTGGAAGGGAGATCAGACTTGTTCTGCCTGACCCCAAAAAGACAGAACTAGACAAAGAAAGGCAGATTTAAGCCTTCCTTAATGCCAGGAAAAGCTTCCTAGTAATTACAGTTAGCCAAAAGTGAAATAGGCTGAGTAAAAAGTAAAAGTCCCTGGGCAACCATTTATTAGGCATGATGCATAGTGTCCTATTCAGGTATGAGTTGGACTCAATGACCTTGGAGATGCCTTCAGATTCTGATATTCAGTGATTCTGCCTTGTATCACCTACTAAACTGGGAAGTCTTTGAAGGTAGGGTTCATGTCTTAGCTCTTACTTATCTCTTTTACTCTCAGCAAAGAGCACATAAGGAGTAATTAATACATATCTGACAAATGGAGGGATGGATGGATGGCCTTTCTCCTCTACTAGCTGTCTTGATGAGTCTATAATCTTATCCTTAACTGTCACTCCCTCATGTTGCAAAGGGGGTATGCATAAGAATCCTAGGAACATTTTGTTGAATACTGTGACTGCATCATTTAACTTCACCCTATAACAGCAAGCTGATCCCCTAAAACACCCTCTCCAGACCCACCCACCTCTCTCTGGGTCCTTACATTTAATGGACCTACGTTTAGGAATCTGTGTAGTGGAGTCAGGTGGTATCATGAGAATCCCACTGTTCAATGAGCTGCCCTGCCCCCCTGGGCTCTTGAGTGCTGACTTCAGCTCATGGTTCTCTTGGAGCAGTTTTACCAGCTTCTTCAGTTCCTCATTCTCTTGCATCAGCCGCTCAATCTCACTCCTAAACTCCTCATAGTTGTTGAGGACAGACATGCCCTAGGCCAATGGGGTGGATTCAATTTACCAAAGGCCAGAACACCTTAGGTGCCTGGGATGAAGAGGCCTCTTCTCAAGGGACTGTGCAGGAATGGCTTTGTGGGACTCCAGGGTATTATGAGGTCAGAGGCTTCTCTTTCCCACTCTTCTGCCCCCTGCTCCAACTGGCTTCAAGTGCCCAGAGAATCAGAGGCTCTTAGACAGCAGTGTAATAATGCCCAGTGCTGAGAATCCCCCAGGATTAGATCAGGCCTGTTGTACAACATACAGCCCAACGGCCACTTGTGGCAAATTGACCTGTGGGCCCATATGTTGTGCAGGCCTGCTTTAGAAATCCAGAGCAACTGCCAAGTCATTTTCCTTGTCCTTTTATCTTCCTACTTCTGAGCTGCTAGCCCTGCCCTCTTTCACCAGGTTCTTCCCTCCTGAAACTCCTATGAAAGAATATGCTGGCTTCCACTGTGCCCTGTCCTCTCTCTCCTCTCCCATGACAGCATTGCAGGGGGGGAATGGAGACTATAGGGGGGGGGGGGTGGAAGAGTGAAGGGAGAGGTCCTAAGGATTTTGCTATTTGTAATTACAGGGGAACTTACTTCAAGGAATCCATGATTTTATCAGTGTGGATATTTTCCCCACAGTACAAAGAACAATTCCATCATTCCTTCTCACCCTGTGCAATTCTCACCCACAAAGAAGCCAGTACAGTGCAGTGAGACAATGCTGGATTTGAAATTGGATGGCATGAGATTGAATCTAGGTTCTTCTGCTTATCCCCTGGGTCATCTAAGTCTCTAAGCCTGGTCCTCATTGGGGGTGGGGCAGAGGGATGGAGTTGGACTATACCTCTAAGGGTCATTTGAGTATTAAACCTCTAATTTTTCCATAAGTCCTCCATTAAGGTGTACTGAATGTTAGAGGCCCTCCTCTGGGTATTTTAATACCTTGGGGATACCAGTGTAGTAGAGCTTTCCATCTCATACAATCATAGGATTTATAGTAGGAAAATGCCTTAGACATTATCTAGTCCAATAGATCCATTTACAAATAAGGAAATTTGAACAACCCATTTTATTTTCCTATTATAAATGCCCCCGGTGCTATTTTTTTAGGTCACTTCCTGAAGTCAAGTCATTCTTGAGAACATGCAGTAGTCTATACCCACTGTGTGCTTTTCCAGTGCCCTTTGAGCCACCTGCCGTTTTGATTCTTCTCAGGTTGTGGGTGTTTATGATTTCAGTCACTCAGCATCACTGGAAGAATGTTGATTTTAGAAAGTTGGGCTTGGTCACACAACAAGCTTGGGATCACTGAAGACACTGCATGATTTCCCAAATGAGATCCATCCCGCACAAAGGCTTACTCTCCTGCCAAGGTACCACAGGTAATGACCGCAGTCCCCTCCACCCCATTTCTGCTCTGTCTCCCCTCCCACCTCACCCAAGGTCCATATCTTCCGACAAGCCGGGGCACGGCATCGGCTCCTTGTGGTGATCTTCTCTGAGAGATTGTTTCAGTGGTCACTCTTGCGGGATTCAGTCTGCCACCTGAATTCAAAACCTCCAAGCCACAAGAGGTTGCTACTAAGCACTAAGACACGTGCATCTCTGGATTGCTGTTTGGCGACCTGTCCTCATGAAGGGACGCATGATGCAGAAGAGTCAGTCTTTGACTTGAGGTTCAGTCTCAGGCTCATCTAGGCAGCACATGTTCTCCCTGCCATGTGCTAACAACCACCATAGCTGCTGGGGGGCAGGGGGTGGGGCGGAGAATCCCATCCTGTCCTACTCATGGCAAGTCTGAGGGAGAATTGTTTATGTTAAACCTTAAGAAAACGAGACAAACACGATAGCTGCCATCAGGTGTTTGAAGAGCAGTCATGTGGAAGAAGGACTGGATTAATTTTGCTTGGCCCCAGAGCACAGAACTAAGAGGAATGGGTAGAAGTTTCAGTCTGATATAAAGAGAAAACTTCCTAACAATGTGCTCTGTTCAGATATGTGAGATAGTTTCCCTTGGGAAGTGGTGAGTTCCCCTTCACTGGAAGACTTCAAGCCAAAGTAGGATGACCCACTTGTCAGGAATGCTGTGGAGGGGATTCAATAGAAGGGAATACAGCAAAAGTGAAGTCATCCCTCCTTTTAAAGTCTCCTGAGCAGGCAGCTCTTCCTGCATAGTAGTAGCCCTTGGGCCAACAAGCGGACTTTGTCATCATTTCAAAGTGCAATTCCACAGTGACCAACAAGAGTTTGCTTAGTCATCTCAAAGTAAAAGTCCTTCATCACAAAACCAGAGAAACATGTGACACAAGAAGGGGCCCAAACACATGTTACTCATTAGCTGGAAAAATGTCCCCACTAGAGTGGATGGGAGGGGGCTCCCTTGATTGCCCCATCATCCTGCATCGTGTTGTTGGTGCTCTCCTAGGATCCACTGTGTTGGAAAATCTTCCTGGACAGCCTCAGCCACAGATTATTCCATATAGGTAAGTGCAGAGATGCCTCCTCTGGGCAGTTGACCATAGTAACCCATAAAATGAAGACAAGTACAAAACTAGAACCTCCTTCTATTTCTGCAGCTAACAGTGACAGAGAGTTAAGGAAAGGGGGAATAAGATGCTAAGACCAGATGAACAAGTTCCATAGGACAGATAGGCAGTTATGAACGGATTGCTCTCTGCATGAAGGGAGGAAAGGCTCCCAGATCCAATGGAGGGTTGTATCCAGCCTGCTCTCCTTCTCCTATCTGCAACAAATAGTCTTAGAGCTTGTGTCTAAGACTCTGAGAGGTTGTCAGTCTTCCCGAGGATCACACAGCCAGTATGTGTCAGAGGCACAGGCACGCCTGGCTTCAAGGCCAGCTTTTTATCCATGAGGAACCATGATACACACACACACACACACACACACACACACACACACACATACACACACACACACACTGGCTATTCATCCAGAGGAATAAAAAGGACAAAACACAAGAAAACGAGAGTCAGTTACCAGTGTCTGGCCTGATCTCTCTTAGCTCACTTGACTAGTTGGTCTTAAATATTTCTTCATGGAAACCGGTGACTTCAGATGGGTGAGGCGGGCAATGATAAGACAAAGACTACATTTACTCTTTATTATTATCCTTAGTTTCTTTTTGCCTAAGAAAATGGAGCAGGAGTTCCCCCCGATCCCCTCTGCCTCCTGACTTTCAGGTCATATATTTCGGATTCTTGCAGGCCTTACCTTGTGTATACTTTCTCTAGACTGTGGGAGAGAAAGATGTTGTTTATACTTCATTTTTCATAGAGGATCAGTGACATCATGGGGTGATGTCTTGACTCCTGCATGAATTGAATTGAAGTGAAGCAGAGGAGCACAAAGTCATCAGCCTTACTCTCTCTTCCAGATTCATCAAAGTCCAATGGCAAGACAAAAATCAAGATGACTGGCAATGCCCACAAGGCAGTGGATGACCTTGGCATCTTCAATGTCTGATCAAGCTCTGAGCACTCCATAGCACCTACTTCAGCTGCCTTCATAGCCCTTAGAACAAATTGTTCTCATCCACCAATTCTGCTGGGAGAAGTCTTCACATGCTTTGGATAGACATCCCCCTAACTCACTGATGGGTTTTAGGCCCATCAGTTACCCTCAACCTGGTTTAGGCCTTCTGCCAAGACAGCTTTACTGGGGTGTGGTTGCTATGCATGCTGCAGCTTCTGGGAGCCACCAAAGGTGGGTGAACAGCCCTGAAAAGGGCTTGGCAAATCCTCTCACCAGAGGTGCTAGTGCTCCTTGAATATCCCTTATAGCCCTGAAGAGAAAGATAAACTCAGGTATTTGGTCCCCAAAGTGTTCAAGAGATTCATTTGCATCTAAAAGAAAGCCAGACTGCCTCAGAATCTCAGAGTTGGGAAGAACCCACAGGCCATTTGGTCCAAGACAAAACTGAACAGCAATCCCCCTTCATGGAATCCCTACTAAGTGAATCATCCAGTCTCTGCTTGAAGACCTCTAGTGAGGGGAAACTCTACCTCCAGAATCAAACCGTCCAACTTCTCAATGCTTCTCACCTGTTATGAAGTCTTTTTCTTATCAAAGTCTGAAACTGAAACTTCTGCCCATTGCTCCTACTCCTATCCTCTGGGGCCAAGCAAAACTAGTTTAATCTTATCTCCCTATCTCCTCTGCAAGGTTGTCATGAAGATAACATAGAAATGTGAGCCATTAGAAGAAGATATTCTCCCAGGAGATTGTTAATTTCTCTACTGGAGCCTACATCTTTTCAGGAGACAGCAAGGAAGAAGCCACATCTCACTTATCTATCTTTGTATCCCCCTAAGTACCAAATAGGTGCTAAATAAATTATCTTCTCTTTTTTTTTTAACGTTTGCAATATTTTATTGTAAATGGTTTACATTTACAAGGAGTAGTATCACATCAGGGGAAGTCAGTTGATGAGACAGTACCTGAGATGCATAAAGGATGAAGAACCATTTCCTTTGTGGGAGACTATTTCTTATGAGTCTATAGGTGGAGTAACAATCTTGCTTGTCAGTCGGTCTTCATTCCTGGTTGTAGCAGCAAGCATCCCAGCATCCCCAGGGTGTCTGCCAACACAGGTTCTTGGATCTGCTTTGATAAAGGAAATCAAAATGGGTTAACAAACTTACTTTAATCAGTCAAACATATATCGTTTACCTCGTTCAGGGGAAAAAGGTCAGCACCCCAAACTTCAAAGTATACAGGCAGAATTATCAAGACAGAAACAGATCAAGTAGACAGCTTTCCAAACTGTCCGGCCATTACATCCATATCAAATCAACATCTGGGTTTTTCAAA